>NC_092754.1:18284005-18584005 GCF_047496795.1 Chiloscyllium punctatum
AGTTTATTCTCAAAGCTAGCAGCTGGAGTTGGCAAGACAGTTCATCAAGAGGTGGAAACTTAAACAGTTATCCCAATCTCACCCTCTCTCAATTGATCAATAGATCAATACTGTCTATGGTGAGGGTGACTTTAAAGTAGTATTGTTAGTAACAGTCTTTGAATATATTCAACTGACATTTCAAGCCAGTTGATAAAACTTTACATTTCTTTATAAGTGTGGCGATTACTGTTTAACTTAGAACATTCCAGTTGTTTCAACTCTTACATTTATTTTACATATCTTGAAATATAATCAATTTTAATTTGAAACTTTATTTCACTGAAAGGAAAATGCTTTGATTTTAATCTAAAATCTTATAAGTGAGAAAACTAAAACAACTAGTCATTCGTGAATTAACTTCAAATTACAGTAAAAACTTGTTTGACCAAACATATTCACTACAATTATTAGAACAGCTTATCAATATCAAAATAACCTGAATACAGATGGGGATGGTCATATATTTCACACCAATTTTATTTTGATAAAATGTATCTCAACTACAGTAACAATAATAGTATTACAAATGACTTACACTGTAGGTTTATAGCAATGAACTGGTCAAAATCCTGAAATTCCCTTTATCAATAGCACAGTGGTATACTTACCCCCCCGGCAGTTCAACAAGGGCCACTCACCAACATTTGTCAAGAACAAGCAATAAAAACTGCCTGGCCTATGATGCTTATATAACAAACATAACAAAAAAAAGCAATACCAAGATTTTCCTACTGTACCTTTAAGGAAGCTCTCGAGTAAGGAGGAACCCCAGCGTCATATTTACCAGAAATAATACCACAGGCCAAAGGGGACCATGTCATTGCACCAACACCTTCAACAAAAAGTAATAAAAGCAGAAAGGTTAGTTTGTGGTTGGGTAATGCACTGGAGCAAATGTTGCCGCTTGGGAAGCAGCCATCCAGTAATGTCATCAGAACTAGGGCAGAAATTGGGTGTTTTCACTCTTGAACAAAACAAAACAGCTGCACTTTCAAATTCTAAAGCCAACTCCCTCCACCACCTAGAATTTGACTATTAATAAAATATTTTGCAGCTATGGATCTACTCAACTGCAAACCTCACTGCTACTTTTGAAGCAATCATTCCCATTAAAAATATTGTATTTTCTGCCATTTCTGTAGTTGATCCCTGGCATGGCCCTCACCTCCACTCCCATAAGTCCAAAGGATGCAGGCTTGAAGGGATTTTGAGGACAACAGGTTAAATGATTAACTGCCAAACCTGGCAGGATCACACAAAGTGGTGCTGGAAAAACACAGAGGCAGCATCCAGGGAGCAGGAGAATCGACGTTTCGGCATAAGCCCTTCATCAGGAATGAGGATTGAGGGTCGGGGCTGAGAGATAAATGGGAGGGGGGGGGTAACCCCATCCCCATCCCGTTTATCTCTCCACCAACCCCACCCCTCTCCGATTTCTCTCTCAGCCCTGACCCACAAGCCACATTCCTGATGAAGGGCTTATGCCTGAAATGTTGATTCTCTGGCTCCTTGGATGCTGCCTGACCGGCTGTGCTTTTCCAGCATCACACTCTCGACTCTGATCTGCAGTCCTCACTTTCTCCTGGATCACATGAAGCACTATCAGATCCTTTTCACCTGTCTAAACCACTCACTAATTTAAGATAACTTCCAGCATTTTTTTAAACTACTGCTTCTGAAACCTGTCTCTCCTCTATCCTCACCTTCAACAAGAGCAGGAACTTACTGAATTCACTATCACTAAAATGGAGACCATTTGATCACAGTAGATTCTGCCACTTCCCCAACCATGTTTGGTCAAACTTGTTTCAAACTCCCCACAGGTTCCCAGGCTTGAATTCATATCAATCTTTATTTTCCCCTTCCTCAAATGTTCTCTCTGAGCTAATCTCATTGAGACTCATCTCTGATTCTCACAAGTCTATTTTTTCAATGTATTGCCGACCATCTAACTTCCTTTCCTGTCTCCAGTTTTACCGTCTTCGATTCCTGAAGAAGGGCTGATGCCCGAAACATCGATTCTCCTGTTCCTTGGATGCTGCCTGACCTGCTGCGCTTTTCCAGCAACACATTTTCAGCTCCAGTTTTAACGTGTATTGTTCTCTCTCTCACTTCAGATACTGTCTCCTTCTTTCAAATCTGTCATTACCACTCTTCTTTAAGAAAAAAAACAACCCTTGACTTCTCCAGATTTGTAAACTAGTGTCACATTTCCAACTTTTTGTCTCCAAAATTGTTGAACATGCTACTGCCTTCCAAAATTTCCTCACACTCCATATCAGAATCCCTCCAACAAGGTTTCTGCCTAAGCCACAGAATCAAACCAGCTCTTATCAAAAAAGTTAACGTGTTATCGTTGTCACTGACTAAAATAAATGATTTGGAGATGCCGGTGTTGGACTGGGGTGTACAAAGTTAAAAATCACACAACACCAGGGTTATAGTCCAACAGGTTTAATTGGAAGCACACTAGCTTTCGGAGCTACTATCACCTGATGAAGGAGCATCGCTCCGAAAGCTAGTGTGCTTCCAATTAAACCTGTTGGACTATAACCTGGTGTTGTGAGATTTTTAACTTTAAAATAAATGAGCCCTCCTCGTCCTGTCAGCAACCTTTGATACAGCTGACTATATGAATCTCCTCCAAAGCCCAACCACTCTTGCCCTGTTGTCGTTTCCCCAGTTCAGTCTTATCCACAGTCAGACCATCATCCAAAATAACTTAATTACCCAAACCTGTTGTTATCTCTGATATGCGGCCCAGCAGTGTCATTCAAAAACACAGCACCTGTTTCCACACACAGCGTTATCACACCATTACATTTCTAAACCTTGTCACTCTCAATTGTCAGACTGATTTGACGACATCAAGCACAGAATGAGCAGAATTTCCTCACATTGAACACTGAAAAGATCAAAGACATTATCCTTGGTCCTCACAACAAATGGCATTACCTAGCCATCTACTTTGCCTTGACAACTTTACCAGGCTGAAGCCAGACTGTTGTCAATGTTGGTGTCCAACTAAGATCACTTATTTTTACTTCATCAGGATTGAATGGCTCTGCTCCTCCCCAGCTCAGCTACAGCTGTTAGCTTAAACCCAACTACTTCAGTACACTTGAGTGGCCTCCTACGTTTTATCCTCCCTTCACTTGAGGTCAGCTGCCTATGTCATAACTCATTAAGTCCTATTCACCTATTGTCCCCATCTTTGATGAACTACATTAGAACTCTTTAAGTGATGTCTCTATTATAAAATTTTCATTCCTGTCTTAAACAAAATCTTCATGGCATTGCACTCTCCATTCAGTAACCTCCTTCAGCCTCACAACCCTCAGGTTTTTTTCAGATTAGATTCCCTACAGTGCGGAAACAGGCCCTTCGGGTCCACACCGACCCACCAAAGAGTAACCCACCAAACCCATTTCCCTCTTACTAAAGCACCTAACATTATGGGGAAATTTATCATGGCCAATTCACCTGACCTGCATGTCTTTGAACTGTGGGAGGAAACCGAAGCACCCAGAGGAAACCCACGCTGACACAGGGAGAATATGCAAATTCTACACAGACCGTCGCCAGAGGCTGGAATCGAACCTGGGACCTTGGTGCTAACCACTGAACCACTGTACCTCTGGAATATCCCTGCTTTTGACTGCTCCATTATTAGTGCTTTTAGTTGCCAACACCTTTTGCTTTGGAATTCCCTCCTTAAATCTCCTTGTTTTCCTCTCTCTTCCGTTTTAAGATGCTCTTTGAAACTACATCTGACTGAGCTTTTGGTCATTTGCCTTAATAATTCCTGTTACTCAGAATGAAATTTTGTATTATGATGATTCTGAAGTGTACTGGAAAGTTTTATTGCAAGTACTTATAAATAAAAGCTGTTGTTGCGTTATACAAAATTTGCTTTAAGGTAAATTAAACACTTAAAAACTTTGAAATCCACTTTCTCAGTTTCTCATAATTTTTGCTTGATACTTGGTTAAAGTAGCACAGATAGTTGAACACTTGTAGAAATGTACTCCAGAACAATTATTCACCAAATGGACAGAAATTCTCATAGTAAAAAGAAATTAATCAAAGTAGGTCATTTTTAAGTATAATTTGGCAAATATGTTTACCAATCTTATGGAAAAGCTCTGGAAGCTGCACTTCAACTTTCTCTCTCTGGAAGAGGTGATATTCAGCTTGTTCACATATTGGGGGGATGAGGTTAAATTGTCGAGCCACTGAGTAAGCCTCCTGAAGGACAGAGACACCAGAAACAGTTACAGAATAATTTGGTACCTTGAAAGAGGAGTCATCAGAACTGCTTTTCCAACAGATTCTGCTCATAAAAACAAAATCAGTGTTCAGTTGCAGTTAAACCTTGTTATTAAGTATCTCAAGTAGACAGAAGCAGAGGATATAAATGGAAATTCATCAATGGTTAATTCAAGTAAGTAAAGTCACCATAGTCATCGGACCAGATCATCGGACTACTCTCTCATTACAGAGAGATGACTGGTGTTTATTTAACTGAGGGGGCCACCAAGCCTCAGATGATGGGAGAGGTCAAGAAGGAGAGTTTTTCATGGTAACCTAATCCAGTGTGGGAATTGAATCCACACTGTTGGCATCACTCTGCATTGCAAACCAATCATCATTAATGGTAAACCTAGAACAATTACTTGAAATAAATTTTTGAATCAAAAAATACTGCTTGGAATAATTTGCAAACCTGGTGTTGTGTGATTTTTAACTTTTCCAAACAAAGTTAGAGAAGCAAAACATAAGGATTATTCAAAATACATTCGGTTACCACACTGCAGTGTATAGGGGAAGGGAAGGGCGGAGATATACTTTAACATAAAGGATATTGCACCAGAGGAAGGGAGGCAGACTTTGATGGACGAAATGGTATTTTCTGATGCCTAACTTTTCATATGTTCTGGTCAACTGCCAAGGGTCTGTGCTATCACCAGACAATTATCAAAGAACAATTTTCCATTATCATTGCATTTGGTCTACATTGTACTGTTGGATAATAAAATTATATTAAACATTCACAGCACATTTTCAAACATGACAGTCTCATAAATACTAGTGCTGAGACGGTTACAGTAGAGCATTCTGACAGTTATAAAAGCATGACAGTCACTTTTATCTGTTATGGGACGAAACATGGCACAACAAATTCCAGTGCTAAAAACAGCTGTTCATATTTTACAATTACCTTAAGATCTCACTCCTACACAAAATCGGGTCCATACTTCAGCACTTTACAGAATAGGGGTTGGTGGTTCAATACCAATGAGCCTTATTTAACAAACGGTCAAATCTGCCCTCCATGTCCTGAAGCCAATCTGTCAGAACTTTATGTGACGTCCCATTTTTTAAATCTAAGGTAATGTCAGGTGAAGGGGTCTGGGTGATGGAAATGCTTTTTAAAATTAAGAAAACACGTTCAGGGAGTAGTGACTGCCACTGGTAACAGGAACTATGATCTGGTTGTTTTTGCTAGTTGAATGTTTAATAGTACCTAGTCAGAGGTGATGGTTTTACACAAATATGAGGGAGATGAGTTGAGGTTAGTAGTGTTATTAACTCAGAAATACAGTAGCTGTAATCATGGTTTTGTTATCCAAGAGAGTGACTGATGCAGTGACAAAATCTAATGGAAGGATGCAGCTTTTAACAAGTAAAGGGAATTCATTAAAAAAATTGACACCACCACAATACTTGAACTTCAAAATATATGTAGAAGGGAAAAACAGTCTTCATAAAATTAATACACAGCCTGTTGGCTTACAAATTCTATTGGTCAGTGACTCTGTTGAGGGAGAACAGGCTCATTCAGCATGAAAAAGGGAGTCTAGTTTACAATCACAGCGTTAAGGGCATGAATCCCTAATCTCAATATTGTGCACCATCACAAACAGAATTTCTCAAGGTTAATCAAATTGCAGCTATTCTCACAAAAGGTTTCAAAATGTAACTAAAATAGGCACAAAAGGGACTAAATCAAATTATTTTGACTGCATTTCTATAACAGCTATGACTTGGCAAGTAATATTTCAAACTCTTTTTGACATCATTGCTGCTCTTAGTGTCAGTCTGTACATTTGCTGTTGATCATACTGTTGAGAAAAAGGCACATTAAAAAATTCCAAAGTAAAGACTTGTAAAAGGGTAATTGTTTGTGAAAGGAAATACACACCATAGTGTTACATGCAGCATAAAATAGAAATTTAATTTTAGAAAATGTAATTATATTTTAACCCACGTAGCTGTATGCCTGGGAGAAAAATTGAAGTAATTCATTGGAAGTCAAATAGAAAGAAAATTGTGAATATAACTCAATGGATCAGAGCACTATTGGTAAACACAATCCTAAGCAATGAATGTTCCACAGGTTGAATGCTCATGCAAGTCTCTAGTTAGATCCTTGAATAACTTCTTGGAAGGCTTTGACAGATTCTCAAGTTATGTCATAATGAATAGATGCAGGGATTGTGAAGTGAGAATTATAATTTGGGCTGCACATTTCATGTGAATTGCGGGGGTTCTAAATTGTTCAGAGAAATCAGTGAGGATTTGTCTGTGCATGAAAGGCAAGAGCAGCTCAGTTATTGGAACTATTTTTGGGAATGATTCTTCATCAAGCCAAGACAAAGGGACTAGACCCAAAATGTAGGGCAACGGTGAATTTGAACACGACAATACTGAGTCGGAGATAAATTAACAAGTGACTCCAAACTCACATTTGAAGAAAATCAGCAGTTTGTGGCAGGCAGCAATACTGACGGAGATAATTACGTGTGGGGATTGAGATAAAATTTTAAAAGAATGCATAAAACTTGATTGATGAGTGGTAAACAGAAAGAGGCTAGTGACCAACTCAATTACCGGAAAATCTATCTGGATTGTACCATATTTGAGAGGGGCGTCCTTAAGAAATTCTAATCATTTCCAATCAAATTCAGATGGTAGTAGCTAGGATAAAACTAACAATTCTTCACAATACAAATTGCCAGATGGTGAGCCAGCAGAAATCTGTGCAATTCTTCCACTTCCTAATGCAAGGAATTGACATCTCTATTGTCTCTACTCAGTACCGACTGTTCACCATGCTGTTAATACTTTTGTAAGATTTAGCTGCATTTGTTAATTTGAACAAAAAGTTACACATGCTTTGCCTTCTTAAACTAGAAACACAGACACCTTAAGTCTCTAACAAAGCAAGTTTAAAAATATTTTCAGATCACTGCGCGTTATTAAATGAACATCTATACAGCAATTGCCAATTTTAGGTGTACGATTATTTAATAGAATCTGAAACAAAAAGAAAAAATTAGTTACTTCAGTAAAATCATACACAAAACTCTGCAAGTAAACCTATTGCAACTACCATTGTTTTATTAATATAATCACTAAGGCAACGGAAAAGTTATCTTCAGAAAGCTGAATGACTGTAGGATGCGGCAACATTAAACTGTTACTATAGAATGGTGTGATACTGTTTCACATGCAATTGCTACAGGACTATCCAGTGTGATACAACCACCTGACCCATTTGCAAGAGGTATTGTATGGTACGAAACAAGCTGCTTATTGAAGAGAAGGTTTTCCTGTTCAACATTGCAAAGATTAACTCAGTTGGAACTAGTTTGAATATTAACTGATATTCTACTTCTTTTGCTGCAACACAAATGCTGCCTCAAGTCTTTGTAACAATAATTATTTCTGAAAAATGAAAAATAATAAATTTTTCTGAAGTTCTAACTCTTTGTATTGCTCTTACCATGATTTCCATCGCACTCCATCGTGAGGTGCCCCAATACATTGCCATTCCTTGGTTAATTACATGTGTCATTGCTCTCACGGTTTCTGCCGGGAGAGAAGAAGTCATTTATATATATATTTTTTAAATGGCATATTAGGGCTGCAGCATAATATGCTTGTATATTGCTACTGGTTTCACAACAGGGATCTTTTTGCCGCAAGACATCTTGCAAGCAGTGTACATCCGCCTTGCTACAGTGGAATCATGAGGCATTCTGATTTTTTACTTTCCCTCAGAATTCCTTCATATTGCTGGTCTACTAAAGTAAATATGGGAGGAGCTTGTATGATAATTATGATACACTTATGAGTAAGTGTGTGAAAAAAGGGAAAGAAAATTAAAAGAAAGAATAAGCCAATTTTTCTGTGTTTTCTGCATGCGAAACAAAGATAATGGAAAATGTGCAAAATAGTGAATAAAAACTGACAAATAATGCCACATCAAGAATTAATAAAACAAAAAATTGTTTGTCTGAGGATCGACTCAAGAGACAACATCCCTTTTTTGAAGGCCTACCTACAATAGATTTCACAAAGCAATACCCAGTAAAAACATTTCAAACCGAAGTCTTTAATCTAATGCAGATTTCAATGATAGAATTCAAACATTCATGACATATAAAGTAAAAAACTCTCCTAAAGTTGGGACTATTGTGGGAAAGACACTTCTTAGTTCCTGGATTCTCATCTATTCCAGTTATTATTGGATATAGTCCTACAGTACAAAAAGCACAGTAAATTGGTTATCTCAAGGGAGCAATAGTGTGGGAAATGAAAAAGCCCGACTCATATCCATGATGAAGGTCTCTTGAGGTTAAGTCTGAGGCAGTTTGCTTGGCTAGATTATTTTTTTAATTCTGCTATAATATACCTCACCTGAAAGTACTTTCTGGACGTGGTGCCTGAAATGGTAATGTTTCATTCCCAGCCCTCGAATCCCTCATTTTAATGAGTAGAATGTGATCTAATCTTTGCCTGAGCAAATGAAAGACATTTTAAAAATTCTGCTTACTGTTGTGCAATTTCTAACTCAAACTTTGATATCTTCAGAATATAACCTGTTTTTGAGAAGATTACTCAAGTTTAATTCTTAGACAAGATTTTGTAAAAGAACAAGACAACAAAAACAAAGGGTGCACCTCACTGTTTTGCCAATAGAAAGAAAAGCATGGTTGTTGAGGGCTCTGACTTGCTGAACCTTTGTAAATCATAAAACTTAATTTCGGCCCTCGATATACATGCACCATCTATTAGGTACACTGTAGCAACTCAAAGGTTCTTTGAGAGCACTTCCTTAACTTAGACTTTCACTACCTAGAAGGAGAAGAGTAGCAAACGCATGGAAACACCACCATCTTTAAGTACTCTTCCAAGTCACTGACCACTTTGATTCAGAAATAGATGCATTCTTTCATTGTCATTAAGTCAATTCCTAGAACTTCCTACTTCACATCATTATGGGAACAACTTCACCACATTGTTCAAGGCAGCAGGTCAACATCACCTTCTCAAGGAAGGTTAGGGGGATAACAATAAATGCCAACAATGCCCAAATCTTGTCAAATGACAAATTTTAGATTAGATTAGATTACATTACATTACAGTGTGGAAACAGATCCTTCGGCCCAACAAATCCACACCGACCCGCCGAAGCGCAACCCACCCATGCCCCTACATTTACCCCTTACCTAACATACGGGCAATTTAGCATGGCCAATTCACCTGACCTGCACATCTTTGGACTGTGGGAGGAAACCGGAGCACCCAAAGGAAACCCACGCAGACACGGGGAGAATGTGCAAACTCCACACAGTCAGTCGCCTGAGGTGGGAATTGAACCCGGGTCTCTGGCGCTGTGAGGCAGCAGTGCTAACCACTTGTGCCACCGTGCCGCCCACGTTATCGTTGAATATAAATAGTTTGCAAGTTTTCAGAATAAAATCTAGCCAGTCTTTTCAGCATCAGTGTTTTTTTTGGGTGAGATGTTAATCTGAAGCCTGGACTACCATCTTGAATGAAAACAAAAACTTCCAATAGCATTATTTGTTGAACAGGTGATCTCTCTAACCAACCATCACCACAAACAAAATTGTTCATTTCACTGGTGTCTATGGTACCTTGTGCACAAACTGGTAATGCATTTTATTTCTAACAGTACCAATTTAAAAATGATTAATCAGTTCCAGGGCATCCTGATTACAGAAAGATGAAAAAACATATTCAAGTATTTAACTGGATCAAACACAAATGCCATTTTGTAGAAATTTCTCTTTGTGGCATGGTGTGTATGAGATAAATCATGATGAAAAAGGAAGAAGTTATCTCCTTTGCCAAATATTGGAATACTATGTACACCAAAAATGCCAAACCTTTTCTTCTACCTGGTATATTTTTGGGCTGCAACATTTTCCTTTCATATTTCTCAAATGTCCAGAGCTGCTGCTGTACTAGTACTAATGAAGACTTGAACTGCATCACATAATTGAATGTTTTCTCAGCTTAAACTGAAGCAGGTTTAATTAAACTTGCATGCGTCTGCAGCAGAGAACAACAACATTGACCCTAACTTAATCTTACCCAGCAGGAATTCATAATGGCGACATATTTAAATGCTAAAGCTACAGTACTTATCAATTACTTGTCTAACATTTTGATCATTCCGTACTCAATTTGTTCACTCTCTAGTTTTCCAGTTCTACTACTTCATTGCCATGTTATCTTTCTTCTGCTATTCTGTCAACATTAGAAAAAATGTTAGTAGTGACATTTGAGATCAAAAAAGGAACTGCTTCATTTTGAAGATATGTGATCCAGTAAATTACCACTTTTTAAAACCAGGATGATTGATTTGCACTTCGCAAGTACAGCTAAATCAGTGATGTACAGTTTCGAAGGAGTATACATTTTAATTCTCTGATTCTATGATGTTGCGGTAATGAAACAATGTCCAGAGAAATGTTAAAGTTCTAGTTTGTTCTACAAAAATGATTTAGTTTCTCCAATTTTACAGGCCCAAATAAAACAAAAATCCAATGGATGGAAATAGCTTGGAGGCATGCTTTCCCATAGCTATTGGTTTATCAGCCCCAACATGAAAAGACACCAACATGTGCCTTGTTAGATGGTCTACACTCAGTTTCAGAGCTCTGACGGACTGCTCTATCACCAGGAGAAAGTGAGGACTGCAGACGCTGGAGATGAGAGCTGAAAATGTGTTGCTGGAAAAGCGCAGCAGGTCGGGCAGCAACCAAAGAGCAGGAGAATCGACGTTTCGGGCATAAGCCCTTCTTCAGGCCCTGAAGAAGGGCTTATGCCTGAAACGTCGATTCTCCTGTTCCTTGGATGCTGCCTGACCTGCTGCGTTTTTCCAGCAACACATTTTCACCTCTGCTCTATCAACCAGTCAGGGCTAACTAGTCAAAATAAGATCGACTATAAAATTAGTGGAGTTGGATTCTCACACACATTAGTTGTGTGAATGTGATATGAATTCCAGCGTGACATTTTATCATTTGCCAAGACTGGCCACAGAAAGGTGTACTTTTTTCACCCCTCGGCTTGACAGCACAACTTGTACTGACATCCCAGCATTTTAGGTGCCATCATTTTGATGAACAAACGTACTACTGGTCTGTTCATGTGACAAAAAGATCCCTCTTTAAGAGCTCTTCTGATATCCAAATCAACCTTTAGCCCACATGACCAGAAGAGGCTGACATTGAATTTCTATTCTTGGATAACTGCATTTCAAAAATGGGCTGTTACATTCTTTGGACACACTGAAGAACTCCGTGAGTGAATTCAAGCTGCAGGTATATACAATTTTTGAATCTTACTTAATCAGCATGTGTAAAAATGAATATTTTGGCTTGACAGCTGGCTAACAGTGACACATTTGTCATGAAGTAGTAAAAGGTTATGCTGTAAATCATCAAGTTCAGTTCGAGAATTGACAAATATTCCAAATTAATTTAAACTCTCTCCTTTCTACTGACAGACTAGCCATGTATTTTTAAAATTTTCAGTGTATCATGTAGTCTTTCTAAAAAAAGACTACACAAAGTACAGTGCTACTGAGGAGCAAGGTCACAAGTACAGTCAAAAGCTCTGTGCTCCAAGCAACTGCACCCCTTGTCAGCATGTTATTGAGCCTCACTGAGAATGGTGATTGCGTGAAAAGCCAAGTTTTCCAAAATTTTAGCTGGCTAAAGCCACCGTGGAGAAGAAAATGTCTATCATACCCCTTTGCAGGCAAAAGAAAGCCATCCAGTGAATAGCTAAACATAAACACAACATGACAATATCCAACTGTAAATATGAAAGGATGTGTCCCAAAGAAGACTATGCGAGGTGAAAAATATCCAGTGTGAAATCAATGGGAAAATGAGGGCATGAAGCAAGCTACACACAAACAAGAATTAGCAAATGATTTGATAATATATGCAAGACTAAAAAGGACACAAGTATGACTGAAGAAAATCTAAATTTCAGATATTCCAATACCTATAACCATGTGTATATTTTCAAAAGTAGACTTTCCAATTTGCACTGTTGTACTTAAATTCCAGTATGCACAATTTAAATATGTTAAGATTTGGCTGAAACATCACAGACAAGAATGGGTCCAAGTGTGCTAAACATGCATACCAAAGTTGCACTGATTGGAAAACACCCTAAAATCTTTACTGCAGAAACAAAATACTGCAGGTGCTAGAAATCTAAAATAAAAACAGAAATGTCTGTAAATACTCAGCTGGTCTTGCACCATCTTTAGAGAGAAACACAGTTGGCCTTTCACAGAACCTTTATGAATGTGGCCCTGATAAAAGGTCACAGACTTTTGCTCCAAAGATGCAACCTGTCCTGCAAAGCTTTTTTGGCATTCTCTGTTTTTATTATGCTCTGCATCATCATTTCCCTTAATAACTTCTTTCTTCTTTCTTGAAGGTATCAACTTCTTGCTACACAATACAACTTACAACATAACAGGTGTGCTCCTTCAAACATATTTTCTTCTGAGCAACTACTCTTCATGTGTCAGCCTTGGCAGTGAGCATGACCAGCTATTGAACTGCATGGTCTGATCCTACTTGTCATGGACTGCAATAGGGATCATTTTTGAATAGGAGTAAAACACCTAACTGACGAATCTTCATTCTTGTTGCTAATGGGGTACTACGGCTTTTTACTAAACACCTGAAAGAATATTATGTGCAAATCTACAAATTTGTTTAATGTGTCTTTTTTTGTTTTAAAAGACAGATGTGCCTTATAATAGAGACATTATCAAACAAGTTTTTATCTGACTGCATTGCTTACACTACAGTAACTCATTTTTGACTTGGTTTAATAAACAACTGATATCAAAGTGAACACCTAAAATTCACTTTCCTTTGCGGAGACAGAAATGACTTGGTATGAATTGACTACATTCCACTCTAGATAAAATTTAAAATTTATTTGAATATAAAAAAGAAAATATTTTTCCAACTTCCAAAATAATTTTTGCCACCAATGGTAACATCAGAAAAAAAAAGACTTATTATCCATTTTATGTTGATTAGATATATAAAGCACTTTATGCTCTATAACAGACAGACAAATATGGGCAGATATTTTCTCCAGAACTCTCCCTTATTCTTGGAACATTATGACATCATGTAAGAGCAGAGGAATGAGTTCCCTATTTACATCAGGGAGACAGGGGAGATTCACAACACAATCATTAGAAACAGGAAGTAATAAATACACTAACACAGAAAATATCCTTTCAACACTATTTCCTTGACAGTGCATTTTGTGAAATAAATTTATCCTTATTTAATATTTTTGTGCAAAGAAAATGCTACTATTGTCCTCAAAAGAAAGGTCTATTGTCTCATGTAGGCCAACAATAAGGGACAAACAGCTCTCACATAGAGTAGAACCTACAGAATTTTGTCAATTGGATAGAGAGAGATGGTATAAAAACAGCAATCAGTAAAATGGCACAAAACGGAATGCTTAGCCAAGGGTTGAAAGTAGTTTGCAGAATTAAGCATTGACATTTTAAAATAAAACATTTTCTGAATGAATTCAAAATGTAAGTTGGCCAATTTTTTCCTCCCTTTCCTTTTCCTCCATCCTGTCTGGCCCTATTACATGAATACATTGCTTGCAAGGTATATCTTATTTTTTATTGCCAGACTTGTGGAATAAAAGATCGTCTTTTAAAATAAAACCCGCCCCAAATAATCTATAAACCCACCAATTCTCAGCCCAAACTATTATAATACAGCTTTTCCACAGAATTATGCACAGACACATATAGGCCAAGGATGAAAAGAGAAAAAGACAAAGGTTGAAAATGCTAAACATGCACCATAAACAAAAGCACAAAGAATTCAGCAGTAATTCTGTTCGGGCTGCCACTTGTGATGCATTAAGTGGTTTAGCAGGCATTCATTATAATTGAATGAAAAGGAAAATCAACACTTTAGCACAAAGGCTAGGGCCAAAACAGTTAGTGATTGACTGGTACAAATGTTGTTAGTATATTTTATGTGAGTGTAGGGGTGCAGTTACCAAAGCTCTCATCTGGTCACAGTGTTGCATCCTCACTGTTCAAGATTAAATAGAACCATATGGGTTTTCACTTCATGAAAGCGAACTGGATAAATATTTGAAAGGAAAATACTTGGAGGGTTATGGCGAAAAAACAGGACAGTGTGCTTAAACTGATAGTTGTATCAAAGAGCTAGCGCAGATACAATAGGCAGATTGCCCGATTCCCCCAACCCTGACAAAATAGTCTCTCTATTCCCATAACATATTTCAAAATCTCAAAAATTTGAACTTAATCTCCATTTTGCTTTTTTTCTGCTCCAATGAAAATGGTCGGATAACCTCAAATCTCACATTTGGTCTGTGCTCTCCACTGCTTTAAAGAAAAGCCCATTATAGAGTATCCAAAATCTAACTCTATGGCTGCAGTTCCCACATTATAATAAAGACTAAAAATTCAAAAAGTATTTCACTGACTGAACCTTTAAGATTTCCTATGGTTATAATGAGTACCACATAAACTCAATTACATGTCCCTAACTACAGTTTTGTGCAATTTCTCAGTTACTTTACTCTTGTATACTATTGATAAAAACAAAGTCAACATATTCCTATTATTCATTCTTCTTCCAAAGTGTATTATTTCTCTCACATTCTTGTCTATCAATAATGTTCCCATTGTGGTGTGCCTATGCCTTTCTGAACTCTCTCTTACTGACTTCACTGATTGCTGATGCATCAATGTAGGAAGATTGGTAAACTTTGAGTTTTATATCTATATATCAGCGTGCACTAATCCCTGGAGAGATAATATTTCTTCAATCTGAACACCACCATTTAACTGAACAACCATTTATAATACATTTTTCCAGTGTGAACCAATTTGCTGTCCATACTCTACATTCTTTTCCCCACATTTTTACAACAAATTTCCTCTGCGACTCTCAGATCACTTCTAGAAATCCACATGCAGCCTATCTACAATACACCCTTTACAAATCTGTCAGTTATCTTCAATTACCTGTTATCCTGCCTATTCTACAATCTCACCTCCTAAACTTACAATACTCTTTAGAACATAGAAGAATACAGCGCAGTACAGGCCCTTCAGCCCTCGATGTTGCGCCGATCAAAGCCCACCTAACCTACACTAACCCACTATCCTCCATATACCTATCCAATGCCCGCTTAAATACCCATAAAGAGGGAGAGTCCACTACTGCTACTGGCAGGGCATTCCATGAACTTTAGTTATCTTCAACATCATTAGGCCCAACTTTATCACATGCCTCCATTTTAAATCTCAGTTTATTTTAATATGGCTCGTGTAGGAGCCTAATTCTTTGCTCATTATGCTTCATAGGCATATAGTTATTTTTCACTTGATCAATTTGATACTTGAAAATTTCCTATTGCTGATCTCACCTTTTGCTGTCATGGTTGTCAATTATTTTGGACCAGATAGTTACCTTGCTGAACTTGAACCTTTTCAATTTCAACATCTTTAATGACTGCTACTCTGTTCTTACACTAAATCTTGCACTGCTTTAATGACTATTACTCAACTTTGATCACACAGTCTTTATTACAGCCATTACTGGAATAATTAAAATCATGCAATATTTTTGCCTTGCTGTTATGACACATCTTACTGTATTGGCTGCTGGTCTTCTATATCTTATTTCTACTGTTGGTGATGTGTAACATAGTAAGGAAACTTCACCTATGTGCTTACAGAAAAGACAACACATTTCACAATGCGTTCTCCACAAGACTTGTGTTAGTTTTCCACTTTGATTTCAATGCTTTGAAGCAGCAAGTGCTTCAAATGTACAAATGTGAATTAATGTGATGTCTTACAGTCGTTCATTGGTACCCAACCCTTCAGCACTGTGAACAGAATCAAGCTGTTGCAAGGTAGCGACATTGTCAATATGGATTTGCTCCACGACTAGTCTAAATGAGGAGTGATAGATGTCAAATGGTTCAGCAATGGTGACTGCAAAACCTAAGATTTTATGTCAGGACCAGCTTAGATAAAAGCAGTACCAGTCTATCACTAAAATTAATTAATTTATGATAGCGGATGCAGAAATCAATTATTAATGCACAGTGAAACCTGCACTAAATGGTCACTTGCAGCAATGCAACTAACTGTATCACATCCATAAATGACAGTAATATGTCATAACATGAATTAAGTTCTAATGGTAAAGTTGGGCTATGATTACAACATTTCATTTAACACATCTTAAATTTGCCACAATTCTATTTAGTTAGCATCAACATATAGGTATGGAAATAAAAGTATATTTCAAATCTATTTGACACAGCTTTTAAAAAAAAATTCCTTGCACTTTTCTCTGGCAAGTACCAATTCTTTGGTTGAGTATTTTTGTTAGCACTGTCTCCAGTATCTCACCCATGTTGCCACCCTTCATGTGTGACCAATGAGAAAGAATATTCAATTGTGGTAAGAATATCACAGTTGAGCCAGACACTATTCTGTTTATATAGAGTCATAGTGTCATACAGCATGGAAACAACTCTTCATGCCAACCAGGTATTCTAAACTGAACTAGCCCCATTTGCCTGAGTTTGACCCATAATCCCTCTAAAATCTTTTCAATTCATTTACCTGTCCAAATGCCTTTAAAATGTTCTAACTTGAACCCATTGCTAACAACTTCCTCTGGCAGCCCATTCCATGCACACACCACCCTCAGAGAAAAAGTTGCCCCTCAGGTCCACTTTAAATCTTTCCCCTCTCATCTTAAACCTATACCCTCTAGTTTTGGATTTCCCTCCCTTTGCCTATTCATCTTATCTATACCCCTCATAATTTAATAAACCTCTGGTCACCCCTCAGCCTTCGATGCTTCAGGGAAAAAATCCCCAGCATATCTCGCCTCTCCTTATGACTCAAGCACTCCAGTTCCAGCAACATTCTTGTAATTTGTTTCTGCACCCTTTCTTGTTTATCGATAACCTTCCTTTGGAAAGGAAAACAAGAATTGTATGTAATATTCTAAAAGTGGCTTCACCAATGTCTTGTACAGCCACAGCATGATATCCTACCTACAGTACCCACCAGTGCCCTGGACGAGAAGTTATTTTCAAGAAGGAATATCTCCCAAATAAAAGTTTTTACACCATGCTTTCTAATGGGTTATTAAATAACAATCAGGAACGGAACTCCACCTGGTTTCTTGCTCCCTAATTGAAATCAAACATTAGACCTTAGCCTAGGTTTGCTGACCCAACTAAACCTGGGATTGTGCCCGCCATCTTCATGGCCCAAAATACTCAACTGCTCATCAGAAAATCGTACTGAGTCAACATCACCTTCCTAAATAAATATGGCTCAGTGCTCCCAGGTAAATGAGGTTCCTTTAACAACTGCTTAACCTCATCATCACCACAAATCTATTTATTGGCTTGAACATTTATTTAGGGCAATGCTAAATTCTAACCTAAATCTAGATTGGAATGGCATTCACATACCATTACAAAACATAACACAACTCACAAAAGATCAACATAATTTCTATCAAATTCTTGTACGATAAACTTTTCCTCTTCCAGGACATGGGACTATTTTTACTTACTGAACTGTAATCTGGAACTCCCAAATTGCAAGCTTATGTTTACATTTTATTTTATTCAACTTTAAATTCTGCACAGATTTACTTAAGGTTTCAAGCTTCATGGTTCACACTAGTGAATCGAGGATAAGTTTGATTACCAACACTTATCTCAAGGGCATATGGTTCACACTTCAATTAGTAGTAAAACACCATTAGCCAGATCAAGAAACAGTTGCTGCAGAAAACATGATTACTTTTCTAATAAACATAGTCATTCTTAACTTCTGGCTCCACTTCAGGTAACTTAATTTATAATTGCTCTTATTAATGCCGCTGCATCGATCACAATGATCACACCAGCAGATAATTGCTAGATAAGTAAAGGGGTTAATAAGGTTGTAGGTTTCATATTCGCCAGTTGCTCTTGTCTTGCTAAGACTCTATTTTATGATTTTTTTTTTACAAAGATGGGCTTTGTTTGATTTAAATCAGTTGTAAAACACAGAAATTAATGTCAGATTGCCTCAAGATATAAACCATGGGAAAGTAGGAAGATGGACCAAGAAACAAATTTCTAATCCATTTTTGTGATGCAGTGAGCCAGTGATAGCTAACAGTTTTACACCAGTATTGCTGGGTTCTGGCGAGGGATGGGGTGCATGAGAAGGGGGAAACAGGCAATGTGCTTGGAAACTCTAAGGTTTTAAATGAAACGGAACAATTAAATTCTTTGCTGCTTCATCAGTGACCAGAAGAACAGGTTTCAGTTCAGTAATTTCATACTTACCCAAGTTTAGGTATAACTGCAGCAACCTCCTCTATCCCCATCCTACTTCTGCTGATGCACCATTCAGAATGGGAAATGGGAAGGCTGTCTGCTACCCTTCATGATATTCATTTTGGGAATATATTGATTTATATTTATTATGATTAAAAATTATAACAGCCTATTTATTACACATTGCTCAAAAGTATCAAAAAGATCAGCAAGAAGGAAATGAAGAGGATAAAGCTCACAATGGCAAGAGAAAATCAAATGAATTAGCACCACCTTACAAACATGTATTTCGAAGCACAGCCACAGCAAACATACTAGTAGAATGAGATAGAAAATTTAACTTCAAACAAAATTAGGTACAAGAATTGTGAAAACAAGCAGTTAACTTTCTAAGCAAAAGTTCATTCTATGCAACATTATTGTACACAGCCCTACCATTCACAGAATGACAGGAATTCAAAATGAAACACTGAGAAACCTAAGAGCATGTCATAAAAGTAAACTCAATTAAAGAGCTGAGACCTAATGGACTGGCAATTGGACAACATGCATGTTTTAAGAATGAGGAATAGCCACTCAAGAATGAAGGAACATTAAAAAAATAAGCAAAAGGGTAGGACAGAATCAGTTTTATTTACTTGCAAGATGTTTTTTCTTAAATAAGTCGGGTAACTTGCATTTTATGGGGAAGTTACTTCTGTGGGTGATAGGACAGGAAGTAGGAGCAGAGTGAACGAACAATCTGTCCCATAAAATGCCTCAGAAACAGCTATGTATTAATACTCATTCTTGGGTACTGTGTACCTTCAATGATGAATGTTCTTGATTTTGAAGAACTAAATGGATCCCCTGGTAATAAAAGAAGATTTAAGAAAACCAGAGTTTACAGCTGAAGGTACATTACATTGCAGAATTTAGGGCATGGGAGAAGTAAGAGTAATATATACACATACATACGTACGACTTCCCAGTTCAGAAAACAGTAGCCAAGTGAAATGTCTTATTATAAACATATATTCATTACAAAATATATACAAGTTGTAAAGGCTCAAATGCATTATGAGCAAAACAAAAATAATTTATTCTATTAGTTGAGATAGTAAGATGTTCAGTTTAAAAAGACAGTATCCCTTTTGTTTACCTACGTTGAGTACATTTTAAGTGCAGTACCAATCAAACCTACTTGGTGATTTGAACCAGAGGGGTGAAATGTAGCATGAACTGGCTTCAATGGATGAGTTTATGGTAGGAGTGGCAGTGGTAAAAAATATCAGCCACAGTCAAATTTGGATTCAAATAATGCATACAATAAGCTTGAGGAAGACTGCCAAATGGTTCCAAAAATAACACAGTATGATGAAAATAACCAAACAATAACCTGAATTCCAAGCACTTCCAGTTCTAGTCTGAGAGCCTGTCACTCTCCTACTGTTTCAGTCAGACACCTGCAACATTGATTTCTTTGCCCAAGACACTCAACCTCTCCAAGAAAATTGAAAGGTCACATGTACTGAAAGAAATTGCCCAGGCAGATGAAAATAAATCAGAGACTACATTGTGCCTCCATGTCTTGCACTTTCAAAAGCTTCCCCAAATCCACATATTTAATTCCCTTTCAGAATCCTTGTTTGAGTGTTAATTCTCCTGTTGTCCCTATAAAACACTTTAAAATATTTAAAAGAGCCTATAGATTTTTATTTTAAATCAAACTGTTCAGAAAACCTATTATATACCGCTGGAGCAAGTGCCTTATGACAATTTCCTAAACAAATTAGTGCAGGAAGGTTTTAGTGCAAAAGCTGCACACTTTGGATGAAGAAGCAATCAAGTCAATGATGTTCATAGCTCTAATCAGTGGGAAGCAAGGGAACAAAAATCTTTAAAGTATTCTAATTGATTTTCCAATGGAATAATTTTATCTGGGTTAAACTGCTAAGGTGGTCCCAGATTTCATCAATGTTGCCTTTGGGTTGGGGGGAGAAGAAAGTCATCCAGAGTGTCAGCTCCTGGTTACAATCAACTCCAAAAGTTCAATAGTCAAGTGACAACTGCAGCAAAAAACTTTTGATGCTAGATTTGACATCGGCTGTCTCAGCTTGGATTTGAGATCAAGTCTCTATAACCCAATACTTTTTCCATTGAGGGGGCATTATGTTAGAAAGGTGTAATCTGGACAGTTGAATAAACCTGTCCTAGCACAAATTACAAAATAAACACTCAACTGGAATTACTTAGAAACAGCAAAATTTAAACTGTAAATTATTAAGAACTGCTTGCAATGATTAGTATTGTTACCTTTGATTTCAGTACAGGGCACTTTTACATTTGAAAACATTTACACTCAGTAGTTGGAACTGTGAAAGATTTCCAGTACTACAAGTGCAGGTTTTGTCTTTCTATTCTTGGACTGTCTGGTGACATGAACTTTGAGCTTGGATACCACACTGCTGTCAGTTTGTATTTAATACAGTTTGTATTAAATAAAACGTTTTATTAATAGCTGGTTTTAGGACAGTAAGTTAACCCAAGTGAAACAATGGTGTTAGCATTTCTGTTGAAGTCAGAAGTTTCAGGATTCAATTCCCTTCCCAATGCATCTCAAAGTTTGAAATGATACAAATCATCCAAAGAAAGAATATTTCCTCTTGTAGTGGAGTCTGAACTGGGGGACACTTCAAAATTTAAGGGTTTCCCTTCTAACACAACAATGAGAATTTTTTTCTTTCATTGACTTAGAAATTTGCATAGCCCTGTCTCAAAAGGCAATGGGGATGGGGTTACTAATATTTTTAAGGAGGTGGTAAATAGATTCTTGTTAGGTAAGTCAATCAAATGTTATTGGGGTAGATAGGAATGTAGAATTTGAAACGCAAATCAACCAAAATCTTATTAGTGGCACAGCAGGATCAAGGGGCCAAATGGCTCCAGGTTTGTATGGCTGAAATGACTTTGGTTCCCCAACTTCTGATCGTACCACATGCAGTACTAGGGAAACTACAAAGCCTCCCATTAGCATTTTCCAGTCGCTAACAAAGATGGCTACAGCCGTGAGAGGAGCACTCATGTCAGACTGTTAATTAGCTGGCAAATCCTTCCACTACTTCAGACAATTCCCCAAGGGAAACATGTGAACATCCAAAGCAAGAAATCAAAATGAACATCTAAGACAAAGTCAGCCAATTAACATACTTGTAAAATATTCGAGATAAATCTGAAAAAACATCAGAATCATATGAACTAGCACTATGCAACTAAACTAGATTTTCACACCCTAAATGTTATTGTCTATTATCATCTAAATCATGCATGTGTAATTTTACTTTCAAATTGTATTTGCAATATCAATATGGGATTGCAGGGTTAAAGTTTGAATCCTTGATAGGCATCCACCCAGCCAGACACATATGTAGTTTATGTAGGACTACAAAAGGGACATTCTTTTATAAACCATTTAGTGTATCTTACATCATATGGACTAAATGGTGATGCTCAACAGCACTCTCTTTTGTCACTTTTACCCATTACTAGGTTGATTGTATCAGAATATTTCAGTAATAAATTGCAAAAACTTTCACTACAATAATCCTTCAGTCAAACCTGACAATTTAAAATAGTCTTAGTATTTTGCTGACACGTTGAATGATATATTTAATATATAGAATTACAAAAACCAATACAGCTTTATTTCTATTTAAGAGAATAAAACAAAGAAAGCGATAACCTGCAAAAAGTCGACAAGTAATGCCTCTGCAGTAGAAATTGTGTTGATGTCATTAAAACTAAGCACCTCGATCAATGATAAGCATCAATGATCACCCAAAGTGGATGTGATGCTATAATGAGGTGAATGATAGCTGGATATGCAACTACGCGTGAAATCCCAACCAACCTTGATTATTTTTTAATCTATATCCAGAAACATTTCCTTTTGGCTGACATCATTATTAATGATAAGTGGGAATGCTGACATTTTCCCCGCCCAATCCAGAAATATGATGACTAGTTTTAGTGCAGCAAATACTGCCCCAGCTGAGATCAGCTAAGCTTTCCTTCTTCACTAAAAATGACAGTATAAGGACAGGGGTGCAAGATCTGTTTCCAAATACTTTTGTAAAATAATTTCAACAGAACTTATGTACTGAGATTTTTGTGGCTTAATGTCGCAATTGTCCCATTGCTTTCAACATGAACTGCTTCAAAAGAGTAGGAGATGTCAGTTGAAAGAGAAAAACAGACCTTCTATTTTTGTGAAAATTGTGCAATATCGCACTACAGAAGAAAATAAATGTGCATTATGTATCAAGGTGACCCTTAAAGAATATTGCTGGCCTAAATAATGTGTTAAATAATTCACTGTTATTTTTGTAAAACCATAACGGACTTCTGATGTACAAGCTTATTAATGGTTACCAACTTGTTTGCAATAATTCTGCTCATCAAAATAAGGAACATCGCTTCTGGCAAACAGTATTTTCTACTTCAGTTCCAATATTAATCACTTGCAGGGAATGGTCAAGACAGGTTAATGTACAGCAAAATACTGTGATTTGATCTGACACTTTATCTCCACCTCAGCCTCAGGGGAATACTTCTTATTGAACAGTACAACAACCTTCCATTTCCTATACCAGTTATCCAGGAGCTTTACAAATGGAATTGGTCGTTGCAAGCCAATTACTGACAAATGATTGTAAACTTAGTGCAGTAGACCTTGCCCAGTAAATTGACGAAGCCCATTTTACACAGTACTCTCATAGCCAATACATGATGGAGATAATCATCTCACAGTCCAGTCTGCAATGCCCCAGTGTGCTACCTAGCATTGTGTGCCTGCTCACCATTGTGTGTCAGCCTCTAGTTCTTATCTAATGGAGGTCTTCCCTATGTTGTTGAGTTCCTCTTTGTACAAATAATATAATCTAAACTTCCCACAATATTCAAACTACCTACCAGTCTTGGTCAATTGCATGAATTGGAGTATCATGACTCAGCTCATTATCTGTCTGCGGACACGTGCTTTGTGAATTGAATGATGTTAACAAAATACTTCACTATAACCCTTGACTAAGGCATCCCTGTTCCATCCAAATCCAGACAACAGATGTGAAAGTACTAGACTAGAGCACACAGTGACACCCAACTTTAAAGTTTCTGCATTAAAATTAAATACAACAGGTCAAAAATGGTCCTGTTCTTTTTAACTTTAACAAATGAGCATCAGCAAAAACTATAAATAAATAGCATACTATGTAGTATTCCCAACTTTTACTTGGTAGGAAAACTCTTTTTGAAACTAATAAATCCCAGACCACTCAAGTAGTCAACCGTCTAGGTGGGCGATTTCTCCCAAGTCCTTGTTAGGAAACATATGACAATAGGCCAGAAACAAATCAATAATATGTTAATAATATCATAGTATAGAATAAAATCTACATATTCCACCCCATGCCATCATTTCCACATGCTCAGTTCAAAACAGTGTGAAATTTTAACCAATGTGTATTAGTCATCTAAATTGAATTTATACAGAGTCCACACAGGTTCCTGGAAACAAGAACAATATATCAAATATTTGGAATTTTCAGCCACTGAATGACTTCTAAACTAAAAAGACTAAAATATCCCTAATTTGACTCTTGTTTCATTAGTTAGCTGATCTCAGATAGGCCAGTAATTGGTGCAACAATTAGGTCCTGCAGTTACCTAATGTATGTCAGAGTATTTGAAGACTACTGCTATAAGAATTTTCATTTCCAGAGATAAGGTACTGAAAGAGAAGAAAACTGGGTATGTGGCACTGAAAAGTACTTCTAAGTAAGCAAGCATGTGCACTATTAATTAATATTTTGTATCTGCTCCTGCATTTTAAATAATCAATGAAATGAGTTTGATAATTCTTTTGGCAATACCAGGATAACTTCAGTTTAGTGCTGAGTAAATAGACTATTAAGTTGTATAAAATGTGCATCAATCTACATTTCTTGAATGTTTAGTGCAGAAATTTCTGGCAAGGAATGGGGAGTTGGTGAAGATAACAGCAAGTGAATGTGTGCATTATACAACTTGCAGATAAAAGAATAATATTTCTCCACTGATGTCAATGCAACTGACCTTCCATAGGTGTGTTTGGGTCTGGCCTGTTTGCAAACACCACATCCACATACTCCAACTGCAAGCGCTCAAGAGAAGCCTTCAATCCTGCAAAAACAGAATATATGTACAAACTTAAAATAGACAATCTTATGAAGCCTTACTCTGCTTGGAATTTTATGTCATGAGAAAAATAAATACTGTAACTAAGGCTTTAAAGAACAAACTGATTATTTTGGAAGTTTATTTTCTTGTGGAAATGTCACTATTTGCAAAAATGGGCTAATAGAATGGTGGCAGAAGTGGGTACTGCAGATGCTGGAGATTAGAGAGTCAAACCATAATTGGAGTTGTGTACAGATCTCCTAACAGTGGTCAGGACCAGGGACGCAACATGTACCGGGAAATAGAGAAGGCATGTCAGAAAGGCAAGGTTACATTGATCATGGGTGACTTCAATATGCAGGTGGACTGGGTAAATAATGTTGCTAGTGGATCTAAAGAAAGGGAATTCATGGAATGCTTACAGGATGGCTTTTTGGAACAGCTTGTCATGGAGCCCACAAGAGAGCAGGCTATTCTGGACCTAGTGCTTTGCAATGAACCAGACTCTATAAAAGATCTTAAAGTAAGGGAACCCTTAGGAAGTAGTGACCATAATATGGTAGAGTTCAGTCTGGAGTTTGAAAGGGAGAAGGCAAAATCTGATGTAATGGTGTTACAGTTGAATAAAGGTAATTATGAAGGCATGAGAGAGGAACTGACTAAAATAGACTGGAAGCAGAGGCTAACCGGGAAGACACTAGAGCAAAAATGGCAGGAGTTTGTAGGTATAATTGAGGACACTGTACAGAGGTTCATTCCCAAGAAAAGAAAGATTAACCGGGGAGGGATTAGACAACCTTGGCTGACAAAGGAAGTCAGGAAATGTATTAAAGAAAAAGAGAGATCCTATAAAGTGGCTAAGAACAGTGGGAAATCAGAAGATTGGGAAGGATACAAAAGCCAACAGAGGATAACAAAGAGTGTAATAAGAAATGAGAGGATCAAATATGAAGGTAGGCTAGCCAGTAATATTAGAAATAATAGTAAAAGTTTCTTTCAGTACATAAGAAACAAACGACAGGCAAAAGTAGACATTGGGCCACTTCAAACTGATGCAGGGAGCCTAGTGATGGGAGATAAGGAAATAGCAGGAGAACTTAACAAGTACTTTGCGTCAGTTTTCACAGTGGAAGACATGAGTAATATCCCAAAAATTAAAGGGTGTCACGGGGCTGAGTTGAGTATGGTTGCCATTACGAAAGAGATAGTGCTAGAAAAGTTAAAAAGTCTTAAAATTGATAAATCTCCTGGCCCCGATGGGATACACCCTAGAGTTCTGAGAGAGGTTGCTGAGGAAATAGCAGAGGCATTGGTTGAGATCTTTCAAGAGTCACTGGAGTCAGGAAAGGTCCCGGATGATTGGAAGATGGCTGTAGTAACCCCCTTGTTCAAGAAAGGATCAAGGCAAAAGATGGAAAATTATAGGCCAATCAGCTTAACCTCGGTTGTTGGTAAAATTCTAGAATCCATCATTAAGGATGAGGTTTCTAAATTCTTGGAAGAGCAGAGTCTGATTAGAACAAGTCAACATGGATTTAGTAAAGGGAGGTCATGCCTGACAAACCTGTTGGAATTTTTTGAAGAGGTAACAAGTAGGTTAGACCAGGGAAACCCAGTGGATGTGGTCTATCTGGACTTTCAAAAGGCCTTTGATAAGGTGCCACACGGGAGGCTGCTGAGCAAGGTGAGGGCCCATGGTGTTTGAGGTGAGCTGCTGGGATGGATTGAGGATTGGCTATCTAACAGAAGGCAGAGAGTTGGGATAAAAGGTTCTTTTTCAGAATGGCAGCCGGTGATGAGCGGTGTCCCGCAGGGTTCGGTGCTGGGGCCACAGCTGTTCGCATTATATATTAATGATTTGGATGAGGGAACCGGGGGCATTCTAGAGAAGTTTGCCGATGATACGAAGTTAGGTGGACAGGCAGGTAGTACTGAGGAAGTGGGGAGGCTACAGAAGGATCTAGACAGGTTGGGAGAGTGGTCCAGGAAATGGCTGATGGAATTTAACGTGAGCAAGTGCGAGGTCTTGCACTTTGGCAAAAAGAATAAAAGCATGGACTACTTTCTAAATGGTGAGAAAATTAATAAAGCCAAAGCACAAAGGGATCTGGGAGTGCTAGTCGAGGATTCTCTAAAGGTAAACATGCAGGTTGAGTCTGTGATTAAGAAAGCGAATGCAATGTTGTCTCTTATCTCAAGAGGGTTGGAATATAAAAGCAGAGATGTACTACTAAGACTTTATAAAGCTCTGGTTAGGCCCCATTTGGAGTACTGTGTCCAGTTTTGGTCCCCACACCTCAGGAACGTGTCCAGCGGAGATTCACACAGATGATCCCTGGAATGATAGGTCTCGCATATGAGGAACGGCTGAGGATACTGGGATTGTATTCGTTGGAGTTTAGAAGATTAAGGGGAGATCTAATATAGACGTAGAAAATAATACATGGCTTTAAAAAGGTGGATGCTAGAAAATTGTTTCTGTTAGGCGAGGAGACTAGGACCCGTGGACACAGCCTTAGAATTAGAGAGGGTCATTTCAGAACAGAAATGCGGAGACATTTCTTCAGCCAGAGAGTGGTGGGCCTGTGGAATTCATTGCCACGGAGTGCAGTGGAAGCCGGGACGCTAAATGTCTTCAAGGCCGAGATTGATAGGTTCTTGTTGTCTAGAGGAATTAAGGGCTACGGGGAGAATGCTGGCAAGTGGAGCTGAAATGCGCATCAGCCATGATTGAATGGCGGAGTGGACTCGATGGGCCGAATGGCCTTACTTCCACTCCTATGTCTTATGGTCTTAAGACTAGAGTGGTGCTGGAAAAGCACAGCAGGTCAGGCAGCGTCTGAGGATCAGGAAAATTGATGTTTTGGGCAAAAGCCCTTCATCAGGATGAAGGATTCCTGATGAAGGGCTTTTGCCCAAAATGTCGACTTTCTTGCTTCTCAGATGCTGCCTGACCTGCTGTGCTTTTCCAGCACCACTCTAATAGAATGGTGGGCCTTGCACACTGAATGGTTTCTTCAAAATCACAGCATCATTTGCAGTAACAGAATCATACAGATGTACAGCATGGAAACAGACCCTTTGGTCCAATCCATCCATGCCGACCAGATATCCCAACCCAATCTAGTCCCACCTGCCAGCACCCAGTCCATATCCCTCCAAACCCTTCCTATTCATATATCCATCCAAATGCCTCTTAAATGTTGCAATTGTACCAGCCTCCACCACTTCCTCTGGCAGCCCATTCCATACAGGTACCACCATCTGTGTGAAAAAGTTGCCCCTGAGGTCTCTTTTATGTCCTTGCCCTCTCACCCTAAACCTATGCCCTCTAGGTCTGGACTCCCCGACCCCAGGGAAAAGACTTTGCCTATTTACCCTATCCATGCCCCTCATAATTTTGTAAACCCCTATAAGGTCACCCCTTAGCCTCCGACGCTGCAGTGAAAACAGCCCCAGCCTGTTCAGCTTCTCACTATAGCTCAAATCCTCTTGGATGCGAGCATAAGAGGTACAGTTAGTAAGTTTGCAGATGACACCAAAATTGGAGGTGTAGTGGACAGCGAAGAGGGTTACCTAAGATTACAACAGGATCTTGACCAGATGGGACAATGGGCTGACAAGTGCCAGATAGAGTTTAATTCAGATAAATGAGATGTGCTGCACTTTGGGAAAGCAAATCTTAGCAGGACTTATACACTTAATGGTAAAGTCCTAGGGAGCGTTGCTGAACAAAGAGACCTTGGAGTGCAGGTTCATAGCTCCTTGAAAGTGGAGTCGCAGGTAGATAGGATAATGAAGTCGGCGTTCAGTATGCTTTCCTTTATTGGTCAGAGTATTGAGTACAGGCGTTGGGTGGTCATGTTGCGGCTGTACAGGACATTGGTTAGGCCACTGTTGGAATACTGCGTGCAATTCTGGTCTTCTTCCTATCGGACAAATGTTGTGAAACTTGAAAGGGTTCAGAAAAGATTTACAAGGATGTTGCCAGGGTTGGAGGATAAGGCTGAAGAAAAGGCAGCATAATTTATTTAGCCTTTTGCAACTTTAAATTTGTTATCTTTGCCTGCACTCAAGGTAAGTTCTTATTTTCATCCTTCCTAAGGCTGACTCCATTCACTTTCTTTCTCATCAGGAACATGTTGCCTTCTTTTTAACGAAAATTCAAAATTTGATTTATTACTGTATCAACAAAGTAGCGAGTACTGTTAGTGAAGTATCATAAAGATTCTGAATATGTTCACATCAAATGAAGATTTCATACTTTAACAAAGGAAGTAAATAATCTTTGATATAAGTGAATTTTTGTACTAATGTAGTGTCCTACCTTCTATAATGTGCTTTCGGGACAGCCCTCGCTCAGTTTCTGCCCTGCAAGAGAAACACAAATGAGAAATGTGACATTATTCAAGGGTTAATTTTCAGTAATAAGTTTGGTTAATCCAGTTTACCAAGTAAATTATATAATTGATGCATGTAGAATTTCGCTAAGGCAGGGCTGTAGAAATGGTAGTCCTGTGTTCAGAAGCATTTTTCGTTTGGATCTTTAGAACCTCTGCTATCTTGAGTCACACAGATCAGTCCCATGTTTGGGTTCTGGTCTGTTCTGAGGTACCTGATCTTAGGCAGAATTGTAATGAAAGCGTCATCATTCTATTATAGGAATGAAGACTAAAAATTATTCAGATGGATGGTGATGTCCATCTGTTGTACACTTGAGCAAATTATGGAACCAGAAAGAGACGTGCTATTGCATAGTGCCTTTCAAGGCCTAAAAACATCCCAAAGCACTTCATGACCTAGCACCTCCAAATGTAATCACTGTTGTATTCTAGAATCAACAAATTGTAATAATCTGTTTTGAAATGAATATCATTTATCACACAATAACAATACTTCCCTCCACAATATTAAACTAAGACTTTTCTATACTCCATTCTGCATTACTCAGATGTACACAACTGTACCATTTCTCACTCTTTAGTTTTCTTCCTAAAAGTGATAGATAGTGAAACTCTGCAATAGATAAATTACATCCTTGTAGAATTCTGAACATTTCTACAACTGCTTTGAAGTGGAAACGACTGAAGTAATATTAGCTTGAATTTTGGTACTGTTAGGGGGAAAAATAGATTTTAGACTGAAATGGATAAATGATATCTCCCACATGAGAAGCAACCTAGAGACTAGCATCAGTAGAATTTCTTTAGGCATCTATGTAAACAGGAGGCTATGTTAATTAAAACATTCTAAGGTGGCTCTGGGAGGAGACAATGAAAAATAGAACTGATAAGACAGACAGCAAGACTGATTGTTTATTCCCTGGCAGGATGAAGGAGATCTTAACACATTAACATAAAACAAATGTCCCCTTTGTGTCTATTTGCTGTGTATGAAGGAAGATTGGAATATTGGTAAGAGGATGCTAATAGTATTAAACGTTATCTTAATGTTTCTGTATACTCCAGAGTTTTGCTTTGGTCTTATTACGTAGGCAGATCTCTCCTTGCAATGCTCAATTAAAATGATTGTAAGTACTGATATTCAGTCATGGTGTCATAGAGATGTACAGCATGCAAACAGACCCTTTGGTCCAATGCGTCCATGCCGACCAGATATCCCAACCCAATATGGTCCCACCTGCCAGCACCCAGTCAATATCCCTTCCAACTTTTCCTATTCATATACCCATCCAGATGCCTTTTAAATGTGCAATTGTATTAGCCTCCACCACTTCCTCTGGCAGCTGATTCCATACATGTACCACACTCTGCGTGAAAAAGTTGCCCCTTAGGTCTCTTTTATATATTTCCCCTCTCACCCTAAACCTATGCCCTCTTGTTCTGGATTCCCCCACCCCAGGGAAAAGACCTTGTCTATTTAATCTATCCATGCTCTTAATGTTTTTGTAAACCTCTATAAGGTCACCCGTTAGCCTCCGACGCTCCAGGGAAAACAGCCTATTCAACCTCTCCCTATAGCTCAAATCCTCCAACCCTTACAACATGTTTGTAAATCTTTTCTGAACCCTTTCAAGTTTCACAACATCCTTCCGATAGGAAGGAGACCAGAATTGCACACAATATTCTCCAGCAGCTCCAGCACAGTTACTCCGCGATATATGATTACATGCCAATCACAGCATTGACTTCCAGTTCTGGAAGTCACTGTCGGACACAAGCCTAGGAGGCCCAGGCACCTGGCAAGAAAATTAGAGGGAATGTTGGTCGGCAGCAGTTGATTAGTTAAAAATCAAGATAAAATTACCCTTACATTTTTTCAATGCATATTCGTAGATTGCTCATGCTGAAATCACAGGTTTGGTCCCTACAATATTCTATCAATTAAAAAGACGTTTTGCAAAATTGTAGCATGTTCTACAATGATTACGTCCTTGTATTTACTGTTTCCTCTGGGACACCCTGATCTACTCTCTTCCACTCCCAACACTCCCCCACAGCCCCATGGCACCTTCCCGTGCAACTGCAGAAGATGCAACACCTGCCCATTTACTTCCTTCCTCCCAGGAGTATCCAAGGGCCCAAACATACCTTCCTGGTGAAGCAGTGCTTTACCTGACTTCAATCTATCTAGTCTACCATATTCATTACTCACAATGTGGTCTCCTCTACATCAGGGGAAAAAAAAAGTGTAGACTGAGTTACCACTTCACAAAAAAGCCTATGTTCTGTCTGCAAAAAAGACAGAACTTCTTGTGACTGCCACTTCAAGACACCATCTTGTTCTCTGTGTCAGGCTTGCTGCAGTGCTCCAGTAAAGCTAAGCGCAAGCTGGAAGAGCAGCAGTTCATTTCCTGCTTGGGAACTCTGCAGGCTTCTGGACTTGATATCGAGTTCAACAATTTTAGGGCTGGAGGCACGTTCCCCCATGTCCATGCCCCAGCCCCCAAACATCAGGTCTTGTTAACACATAGTCTGCTATTAAACACTACCCATAGGTAGCCACCAATAATTCCCATTAGCAGCCATTCATTCTCCTAGACTGACCGTAATCTACTCCTTTGTCTATCCAACTGTTTGAGTCATAGAGATGCACAACACGGACACAGACACTTCAGTTCAACCCATCCATGCCGACCAGATATCCTAAATTAATCTAGTCCCATTTGACAGCACTTGGTTCATATCCCTCTAAACCCTTCCTATTCATGTATGCATCCAGACATCTTTTAAATGTTGTTATTGTACCAGCCTCCACCACTTCCTCTGGCATCTCATTCCATACACGCACCACCCTCTGCATGAAAAAGTTGCCCCTTAGGTCCCTTTTAAATTTTTCCCCTCTCACCCTAAAATCATGCCTTCTAGTTCTCAACTTTCTCACTACAGGGAATAGACTTTGTCTATTTATCCTATCCATGCCCCTCATGATTTTATAAACCTCTGCAAGGTTACCCCTCAGCCTACAATGCTTCAGGGAAAATAGCCCCAGCCTATTCCGCCTCTCCATATGGCTCAAACCCTCCAACCCTGACAACACCCTTGTAAACCTTTACTGAACCTTTCAAGTTTCACAACATCCTTCTGATAGGAGGAAGACCAGAACTGCACACACTATTCCAGAAGTGGCCTAACTAATGTCCTGTATATCCGCAACATGACCTCCCAACTACTATATTCAATAAAGGAAAGCATACCAGACGCCTTTCTCACTATCCTACCTACCTGCGACTCCGCTTTCAAAGAACAATGAACCTCCGCTCCAAGGTCTCTTTTCAGCAACAATCCCCAGGACCTTACCATTAAGTGTCTAAGTCCTGCCCTGATTTGTCTTTCTAAGATGCAGCACTTCTTCTCTGTCTTTGTGCCAAATTGCAGTTCATAGAGTCATAGAGATGTACAGCACAGAAACAGACCCTTCAGTTCAACTCGTCCATGCTGACCAGATATCCCAACCCAATCTAGTCCCACCTGCCAGCACCCGGCCCATATCCCTCCAAACCCTTCCCATTCATATACCCACCCAGATGCCTTGTAAATGTTGCAATTGTACTAGCCTCCACCACATCCTCTGGCAGCTCATTCCATACACGTACCACCCAGTGACTGAAAAAGTTGCCTCTTAGGTTTCTTTTATATTTTTCCCCTCTCACCTTAAATCTATGTCTTTGGGACTCCCCAACCCCAGGGAAAAGACTCTGTCTATTTATCCTATCCATGCCCCTCATGATTTTATAAATCTCTATAATGTCACCCCTCAGCCTCCGACGTTGCAGGGAAAACAGCCCTAGTCTATTCAACTTCTCCCAATAGCTCAAATCCTCCAACCCTGGCAACATCCTTGTAAATCTTTTCTGAACCCTTTTAAGTTTCACAACTCTTTATAAAGATTAGTTAAATCAGTACATCTGAGGTGCCCTACCAGTCCTGCATGCCTCAAAGGTCATTCAAGTCATAAAACATGGAAACAGACCCTTCAATCCAACTTTTCCCTGCTGACCAGTTATCCTAACCTGAAGTAGTCCCATTTGTCGGTGTTTGTAGTTAGTCTTTACCAACCAAGAAAACTGGAATATATTAATTACATTTCTGTAATAAAAAAACTAATTGTAGTTAAATATTGGATTACATACTTTCCACCCCAGAAGATTTTAGTAGTAATGACAAGGCTGGACCGTCTGTAAAGAGAAAACAGGACATGCATTAATAAAAGTTAATTGGTCAATTCAACTTTCTACGTTTTATAAACAGTACTACAAGGCTAACAAGTTAACAATATTAATTTATTCTCCAACTCACCCTCAAAATAAATGTTCGGTTCAGTTTTGGAAAATAAACAAATTTTATGGAATATAGGGAGAACTGGCCATTTGGGTACAGAACTGGCTCAAAGGTAGAAGACATAGGGTGGTGATGGAGGGTTGTTTTTCAGATTGGAAGCCTGTGACCAGTGGAGTGCATCAAGGATCAGTGCTGGGTCCACCACTTTTTGACATTTACATAAAATGATTTGGATGAGAACATAGGAGGTATGGTTAGTAAGTTTGTAGATGACATCAAAATTGGAGGTGCAGTGGACAGTGAAGAAGGTTACCTCAAAGTACAATGGGAACCTGATCAGGAGGGCCAATGGGCTGAGGAGTGGTATATGGAGATTAATTTAGATAAATGTGAAGTGCTGCATTTTGGAAAGGCAAATCAGAGCAGGACTTATATACTTAATGGAAGATCCTGGGGAGTGTTGCTGAACAAAGAGACCTTAGAAAGCAGGTTCATTGCTCTTGAAAGTGAGTTGCAGATATATCGGATAGTGAAGAAGGCATTACTTAAACTTTTTTTTATTTGTCAGAGCATTGAGTATAGGATTGGGAAATCTTGTTGTGTCTGTACAGGACATTGATTAGGCCACTTTTGGAATAGTGTGCGCAATTCTGGTGTCTCTCCTATTAGAAGGATGTTGTGAAACTTGAAAGGACAACGGTGTTGCCAGGGTTGGAGGTTTTGAACCATAGGGAGAGGTTGGGGCTGTTTTCCCTGGAGAGTGGGAGGCTGAGGGGTGACCTTATAGAGCTTTCTAAAATCATGAGGGGCATGGATAGGATAAATAGACAAGGTCTTTTCTCTGGGGTAGGGGAATCCAGAACTAGAGGGCAGAGGTTTAAGGTGAGAGGGGAAAATTTAAAAAAGGACATAAGTGGCAACTTTTTCCACGCAGAGGGTGGTACGTGTATGGAATAAGCTGCCAGAGGAAGTGATGGAGGCTGGTACAATTACAACATTTAAAAGGCACCTGGAAGGGTATGGGCCAAGTGTTGGCAAATGGGCCTAAATTAGGTTAGGATATTTGGTTGGCATGGACCAGTTGGATCAAAGTGTCTGCGTCTGTGCTGTCTATCTCTAAATGCATCAACTTTTTCTATCAGAGGGTGGAGATGTTGTTTGGTACTCGAATCAAAGAATTTAAGTATCAAATGCTCTTTTAGCTCAGATATTAACTTGCTAAAATGACGCAGAGGAAGTTGTTAGAAGCTCATTTGGGCGTTTTTCATGAAAAATGCTTATCATAAATTTTTTTGTTGCAAGTCATTTCAATTTTGTACCTTCCTGCATATAGTGTGGTTGTGAAGTCAGTGAGCCGTGTGCTTCTAGGTCTCTGCTAATACAAACAATCCCAGAAAGGTCCATGAGGCCACTGCAAGGCAATTCCTTTTTCTATTCGTTGGATTATTTTGGGGAAATGGTTGACACCTGCTCTGAATGACTAAAAATCTACCACATGAAGTGTAAATCTTTCAAGTAAAACACACATTCATTGATCTTCCTAAATTTAATCTCAAATATGTCGAGAAACACATTTAGCATTTGACAGCCAATCAACTCAGTTAATTATGCATTTTTTCCCAATTGCAAACAATATATTGGAGTAGGGGAAAAGTTGTTACATGCACTCTTGCAATGAGGTAACTATTGTCACATTTGTTCTGCCTTTTCCAATGTCAACTATCAAAATATTATATTTCTAAGCTTCAAACATTTATGCCAAAAAATGTGATATAATTTCATTAGGCCTTAACGACTAAGATGAAACATCATTTTGGACAAATAAACTCAGAATTTCAAACTGAAAAGTTAAAATTACCTCCATCCTTTTTTCTTAATGATACTTCCTAATACAATTTCTGCCCTGAGGAACAGGAAATAAACACAAGGTTAAAAATATTTTACAGAAAACATTAAATTATTGCATAGTGACTCAGTGATTGGTGCTGCTGCCTCACGGTGCCAGGGACCCATGCTCGATTCCACCCTCAGGTAATTGTGCAAACTGAATACAGACATTCTCCCTGTGTCTGCGTGGGTTTCCTCTGGATGTTCCAGTTTCCACACACAGTCCAAAGGTGTGTAGGTTAGGTGGATTGACCATGCTAAATTGCCCATAGTGTTCAGGGGTGTGCAGGCTGGGTGGACCAGCCGTGGAAAATGCACAGTTATAGGGATACGATAAGGGTGGTGTAAGGGTATGCATCTAGGTGGATGCTCCTCAGAGGCTTGGTGCAAACGCGATGGGCGGAAAGGCATGCTTCCACAATGCAGAGATTCTAACATACATGCAAGATCATAATACCTTTACTTATCATCAGACAATACTTTGCTTCATAATATTTACTGAATATTAATTGTATTTAATTTTATGCAAGTGGACAAGTGACACCGTTTGTCATGTCAACCTGAATCCCAAACAAGGTGTTCTAATTGATAAAAATGCCTTGCCCATACTGCGCACATAGCCATGATAAACTCAGCACATTATGTATTTAAGGTTTGTGTAAATGTGGAAGCTATATTCTCAACACTAAAAGTAAGTCTAACACCATATAATAATTTAATGGGGGACAAGAGATAGACAGAGTCCACAAGGGGGTCAGAGGGGATGTGAGGGGATTGGAATGCTCACTGCCTCTTGTAGCTCCCTGTTTCCCTACATTGCCCTAGTCCTCTGCAGCCTTCCTATTTCACCCACCACCGTCACTGCATCCTTATCTCTCTCTTGCCCATAGCCCCAGGTGACCACCCAACCTCTATCATACTATGATTCGGAGATGCCGGTGTTGGACTGGGTATACAAACTTGCAGATTATATTTTATTTTGCTCAAAAACTGCATGAATCCATGTAAGATTCTGTAAATCCGTTTTTTAGATAAGAATCGATCTGAATATTGTGGCACAGACACCTCACACCTTAAATGCATTATCTGGGCCGACATAACACCAATTGTTAAAGTTCACTTGAGAATGTAACTTTAAAAAGTTTTGTGATTTACATATGAAAGAATTGAAACCAACATGTTCATTCTAAAAGATAAGAGACTTAAACAATCCAGGTATTTTTCAAAATATAATTTCAGTTACATCACACTGTAAACTTTTGCTATAAATTCCATGTCTTATGATCTTATACTCCAAAGCCACCTGATGAAGGAGCAGCGCTCCGAAAGCTAGTGCTTCCAAATAAACTTGTTGGACTATAACCTGGTGTTGTGTGATCCTTGATACCAAACACCTGCAACCAATGTGCAGATAGACAGCAGAGTTAAATAAGTCTGAAGTTTCAAACCTGACAATAAAGATCATTTGACTAACTAGGAGCTACAAAAACGAGTAATCACTGATGCAATTAGTTATTTCCAAATTCAAGTCAAATCTGTAAGATACCACATACATTCTTTTTTGGAACTATAAACTGAAAGGGAAGTAGGACTAATATAACTGACAAAATGGGAGAGTTTTGCAACTTGAATATTAATTGCTGTACATTGCTCAGCTGTGTAATGCTGTTTTCTGAATCAATGGGAGGGAGAATTTCAGTTCAGCAGCACCAAGGATATTTTGAGATAAGAAACTTCTAAGTGACAACAGTCCTTCAATAGGTTGAGCTGCAGAGTGTTAAAAAGCTTTAAGTGCCAGGGCAGCACAGAAATGTCTAGAAACTGCAAACAGAGAGCATCCATCTCTCCTTTTCGCTTTACACAGGAAGATGACAGAAAAACCAAAAAGGCTTAAAAGAGATAATTCTAAAACAAAATCCTGACCTGGGTTCATCTGATCAACTACGGAATTGAAGAATGACTGTCACCTTACAGATGACCACACAAACATATTGCTAGAATTAAAAAGGACAGAGAGAAAATGACTGCATCACTTAGTGAGAACCTGAAAAGTAGCCTCTGAAAACCAAAGTCCCAAGATCAGCCATCAGGATTGGGGGAAGAATTTTTGTGCCCTATTGTGCAGCGAAGTCTCCACTGTTCAGTCAATTCTAGCACAAAGCAAGATGGTTGTAGTTGGTGGGGGCCAATTATCACTGCACCTGAGGCCAAACCATTTTTAGTTATAAATGATGTTATAAATGAATGGAATAAATTCAAAACTTATGGTTCAAATAGTCACGTGAAGAAAGTCAGTACAAAATAATCAGACTTGATTTATGTTGCATTAACAAATGCAGATTTGATTTTACTTAAATGCTTATTGGCACACATCCCCATCTAAATAGACAGACTGCATACAACATCAATGTATTCTTTAATATCATGGTCAGGTGAATGCTGCAACCGGTTTTTGTCTTGTTAATGCTGTATAATAAGTAAAACAGGAAAATCAACTTTCTAAATTTTCATATCTTCGCTGCTTTTATTTTAAATTGATCAAATATGATAATTATAGTGTCATAGAGACGTACAGCATGGAAACAGACCTTTGGGTCCAACTCGACCATGCTAACCACATATCCTAAATAAATCTAGTCCCATTTGCCAGCATTTGGCCCACATCCCTCTAAACCTTTCTTATTCATATACCCATCCAGATGCCTTTTAAATATTCAAATTGTATTACCCTCCACCATTTCCGCTGGCAGCTTATTGCATACATGCACCACCCTCTACGTTAAAAAGTTGCCCCTTGTCCTTTTTAAATTCTTCCCCTCTCATCTTAAACTATATCCTCTAGTTTTAGACTCCTCCAGCCTGGTGAAAAGACCTTATCTATTTACCCTATCCATGCCCCTCATGATTTTATAATTCTCTGTAAGATCACCCTTCAGCCTCCAACTCTACAGGGGATAGCCTCAGTCTATTCAGCCTCTCCCCATAGCTCAAACCCTCCAACCTTGGCAACATCATTGTAAGTCTTTGCTGAACCCTTTCAAGTTTCACAACATCCTTCCTATAGCAGGGAGACCAGAAGTGCACACAATATTCCAAAAGTGGCCGACTCAACATCCTGTACAGCTTCAACATGGTCTTCCAACTCCTATATTCAGCCTTTAATCAATTTGGTTCACTCCATTTGACATTAAAAAAAATGGAAATCTTTTGTAAGAACAAAGGCCCTGACAACATTCCCCTGCTGTAATTCTGAAGATTCATGCTGCAGAACTGGCCACATCCCTAGCATAGCTGTTTCATTATAGCTACAACACTGGCAATACTGACAATATGAAAAACTGAAGATTTGTCCTGTCTACAAACAGTAGGACAAACATCTAGTCTCCAAAAGTGCAGCACTCTCTCAGTATGACAATGTACTTGCCCAAAGGTAGCGAACATGGGAGCTTTATGAATGAATGCTCCCATGGCAACCTCTGGTATACTCTGAGGGTTTTGTTTTCCCTGGAGCCTGGTGTCTTCACCATCTGCATGCAATTCTTAGCAACACATCAGGAAGTGTGGGGTCAGTTTGAGTATATGAGCGATGACAGCTAGTGCCACACTTCTGCTTCCTTCATCATTCTAAAAACTGTTGCTACACTCACTAGTTGCCTGTCAATCGTCAATTTCAGGATAATCCAAAATGTAGATGATGTTGGAAAGACTCAGCAGGTCAGATAGAATTGTATCGAGACAAACTGAATTAACAGGTGGAATCATTGCTCCCTGGAGGGGAGTCTGAGGAAGAAGGGGCTTTTTGATCAGTTGGTGCCTTTTGTCACTACAAAGGTTTTGGCTCAGGGTTGCAGTTTGTACCTTGGAGAAGTGGTAATCCTTGTCTTTTTAAATAGTTTATTGTTGGCTGTGATTTTCTCTTTTACCTATGAGTGACTCTTGCCTGACTGTATTAGGTCCTGCAATTTTTTTTGTGTTATTTCATATAATGCTACTCTCTGTAAGTACAGAATATTCCATCCTTTCCTCAGTTTCTCACACATGACTGCTGTTGTCACGTTAATATCATATGTATCATTATCTCATTGTCGTATCCATTCTCATTGTACCACAGACAGGATGGTATGAGGTGGACCCTCACTGTTATCCTGCCCCCTTTACCCCACGAGATGTGGGGCAGATAGGCTTGCAACACACTCTTCCTCTTGGAGCTTTCCTCTCATTGTCATGTACTGTTGTGTGCTGGCTCTCATATTCTGTCACATTCATTCTCTTTACCTTCTGCACTGGCATTCTTATTCACTATTACCTACTGTGATCACTAATCTTACTTTCTCCCTCAGATACCATAACTGGTGGTCTCTCTTGCTGTGTCTGTCTCCCTCTCTCTCTTACCCTCTTGCTTTCACAGGCACACTGTCACTGGTGGCCTCTCTTTCTCTCACATTCTCACTCTCAGTCTCCCTCTGCATTCTCAAACTCTCTAAATCTCTTCCCTCAGTCTTTCTGTCTCTAATTTTACAGCTAAGAAAGCTTTAACTAAAGTGCTAGCTCTTTGGAACTATTCAAAATTAATCCTCCTGCTAGATCTTCTCTTCATAGCCTACTTTCAAATATGTCTTACATTTTCTTTCAAAAGAGAACTAAGTGGCAACTTTTTCACTGAGGCGTGGTACATGTATGGAATGAGCTGCCAGAGGAAGTGGTGGAGGTGATACAAGTACAGCAAATAAAAGGCATCTGGATGGGTATATGAATGGGAAGGGTTTGGAGGGATATGGCCCAGGTGCTGGCAGGTGGGACTAGATTGGGTTGGGATACCTGGTCGGCATGGACGAGTTGGACCGAAGGGTCTGTTTCCATGCTGTACATCACTATGACTATAACTAAATACAATTTAGCTAGTCCCTACCCAATCAATCTACACTCTGTCAAAAACAAAGTGATGGAAGAAGGCATTGACAATGCTATCAAACAGCTTAACTCAGTAAAGATGTAAGTGATTTTTCAGCTAGCGTACACAACTCTAGCATTCATTACAGTTTTGGTTCAAACAGGGACAAAAGAGCTGAATTTCATAGTTGAGAACTGAGTTTGTACCTTGACATCAAAGCCGTGAGAGTGGCATGAAGAAGCTCTTGCAAAATTGAAGTTAATGGTAAGCAGGAAAGATTGTTTGCTATTATAATCATATAGGAGAGATTGGAATAACTGTTATTGTTTTCCTTGGAGCAGAGGAGACACAGGGAGGCATGAACTCATTGTGTAAAATTATGAGGGGAACAGATAGGGTAGACAGAAAGGAACATTTCCTCTCAGTGGAGGGATTAAAGGCAAGGGCATAGATTTAAGGCAAGGAGCAGGAGGTTTAGAGAGGATGTGAGAAAGTGTTTTTTTTCCCCTGACTCAGAGGGTGGTGGGAATTGGGAACTCACTGCCGACAAGGGTGATAAAGGTAGAAACATTCATAATATTTCAAAAGTATTTAGATGTGCACTTGCGATGCCATGGCATACAAGGCGATGGGCCAAATGCTAGAAAATGGCATTCCCTTACAGATTTAAGTAATATCCAGCACCACTACTCTTCCTGCCACAAAGTGAATAATCTCATATTTTCCCACATTATATTCTATCTGCCAAATTTTTGCCCACTTATTTAACCTGTCCATACACCTCTGCAGACTCCGTGTCATCTGCACCATTTGCTTTTCAACCTATTTTTACAGCTTCTGGAAACTTGGGATACAGTATAGTCACTTTCCTCACCCAAGTCATTAAATGTATTGTAAGCAATTATGACCCAGCACTGACCCATAGTTTCGCAATATCAGATGTTAAGCCACTTGGCCTATAGATAGTTGCTTATTGTCTCCTTCCTGTCTCCATACCTTTTTAAATAAAGATGTTACATTGATAGTTTTCCAATTCTCTGGGACATTTTCCAGAATCTAAGAGACCCTGGAAGATTACTAGCAGTGCATCCATTATCTCTGCAGCTACTTCCTTTAATATCCTTAGGTGCATTCAATCAAATCCAAGGTACTTATTTGTCTTTAGTCCACTAGTTTCTCAAGCAGTTTTTTTTCAGTAATAGTTATTGATTCATTTCCTGTCATTTGGCTCCTTGAATATTTAGTAATTTTCAAGCACAGGAGGTGGAGATTTCGGTTGTAGGGGACCAATCTCAGGAATGTCTCAGAACAGTATCCTTAGCCAAACCATCTTCAGCTGCTTAATGATGGAAGAAAATTCTATCACACAGAGGTTAGAATGTTTGCTGATTATTGCATACCATTGAAAACTATTCACAACTTCTCTCATACTTAAGATGTCTGTGTCTGCATGCAACAAGACCTGGGCATCATAATCACAGAATTATTAAAGCACAGAAGGAGGCCATTCAGTCCATAGCCAGCAAATAACAATGCCACAAACCTGCAAAGGAACAACCATACCAAAAAGAAAAAGAGAGAAACTAAATGCTTCTGTTTGACATTAAACAATACCATTGCTGAAGCTTCCTCCATCAACATTCTGGAGTTTACAATTAATCAAAAATTTAACTGGGCCAGCTCTATAAATACTGCGGCAAGGCTCTCCTTCGATAGCTCAGCTGGTGGAGCAGAGGACAAAAATGCAGGGGTTCATGTGGTGCAGTGACAGTGTCTCTACCTCTGGGCCAAAGATCAGGATTAGTCCCATCTGCTCCATGGATATATCGCAATTTGTCTGAATTGGTTGATTAAAAATATCCAATATAAGAGCAGGTGATGGACTAGAAATTCAGTGAGTAACAAATCTCCTGTCAAGAGTATTCTCCAGTTGCCTAGATGATTGCAGTTCTAATAACGCTCAAGAAGCTCAACACCATCTAAGACAAAGCAACCCACTGGATCAGCACTCCAACCAAGACCTTAAATATTCATTTCCTGCACCTCCAGTGCACAAACATATCAGTGAGTACCACCTACAAATGCATTGTAACAACTCAACAAGGATCCATTGATAGCACTTACCAAACCACTACGCGCTAGAAGAACAAGAGCAGCTGATGTATAGGAACACCAGCACCTGCAAGTTCCCCTCTAAACTACATACCATCCTGACCTGGAACTATATCGCTACTGCTTTACTGTCATTGGGACAAAAACAGCATTTTGGTTGTACCAATTCTACACAGACTCAGTGGTTCAAGAGGTAGCAGTTGGGATTGGCAACAAATGCTGGTTTTTGCAGGCAACACTCATATCCCAATGAATTGTTAAAACATCCTTCACACAATCTGATGCCCAGAAATCAGAATTGCAAGCGATATTCCAGTTGAGACTTAACTGCAAGTTTGTAAAGATTTAGCATGACTTCCTTATTTTTGTATTCAATACTCCATTTACTTCAAACAAAAAGTAAAATTTAATTTGATAATTAGGAGTGAAGGTTGATTCCCTTGCCATAGGTTACCTGCTGTGCTCATTCAGAAACTCAATTATATTAAACACCCATTTTCATGGTTTTGATGAGCTGTCAATCGTGGTGTCCAGTTGCCTGCAAACACACTGTAATTAGGCATATCTGTAAGGGTGGAAGAAAGGGTCTGTTGCTTAAAAAGGAGACCTGCAACTTCTGGAGATTCTACTTGAATACATTAGCTTCCAGCACTCCAAGCCTTTTTGCATAGTTAATAATTCCAGTCTTTCAATCTCAGCAATGTTCCATTAATATGACTGTGCTATATCAGTCTCTATAAATAATGCACAAGGTTAACTAATGTTTTAGCCTCTAAAATATTAAAAAACGCATCCCATTTCAGATAAAATGGGTCATTAATTTGGTCAACCTGAACAAAACAAAAAGCTGTAAAAAAGTGTTGACTTTTTGATCAATGAGAATGTCCCTATCAGTTCTGAAAGAAAATCAATAGGAATGATACTGAAAAGCATAACATGGCAGTTAATGACTATCTAAAGCAGAAACAGAACGTGCTGAAAATATTCTGATCAATCCGTACCCTTGCAGAGGATACATCAATTAACATGTTAAGTGTGGCCCTTTTGTCAAAACCATAAGATGTGATGTGTGAACAGCATTTTAACAAAAAATAGACAAAAAGGAAGGAAACAATGAACAAAAGAAATGGAATAACTTGTAGAAACAGCAGATATTTAAATGCTGAAATTACACTGTCAATTGCCATAGGAAGCAAAATTTAAATAAATAAATGAATGGCTCAATCTTACTTTTTTTTGTTAAATGTAAATTGCATTGGATTTTTGTTTTTGGAGGTGCCACCTATAAAAGCCTGTTTTGCGTTTGGACAAGCATGGTCAGTCTGGAGCTGCCCTGCACAGTTCTTGAAATTTGGTTCAAACTTGGTGAAATTAGTGCACCTCTTTGCAGACAGGGACCTGGAAGGCCTGTTGAATGGGGTGGTGCAAATGTCTTCTTCCCACAGGTCCAGGAGTTGAAGCAATGGCACTGGACCATTTCAGCCCAACCTGAATTGTTAGCTGGGTCAGTTTTGTCTCAGTTGACAAAACAAATACACAGCAATGTAGGAAGATGATCAGCATCATGAGGGCTCTTAGAGGCTGGCCCATATTGAACATCAACGTCAATGGATGTAGGCTCTTTGTGGCCAGTGCCTGTACAGTAGGTTCTGAGATGTTTTGGCATCTAGCTTGGTTGGCACATTAGGTGCACGTAAAGACAATATCAATAAACCCTCACAATATTCTGAATTACTATATGGCCAATTAAACACTTTGTTCAGTGACAAGTAGAAAATTCAGCAGCGAATTTGGATGCTGAAAGAAGCCACAAACATCCAGAAGTATTCGACAGGGACAAGTTGGCCCGAAAGGTCTGTTTCCATGTGTACACCTCTATGACTCTATGACCAGTGGTTTTCCACAGGGATCTGTGCAGGGACCCATGTTGTTTTTGATTTGGAGGTGAATGTAGATGGCCTAATTAGTAAGTTTATAGGTGACACAAAGATTAGAGGAACGATGGATAGTGAGGAGGATTGTCCAAAGATAGCAAGATAGATAGGCTAGAGACTTGGGCAGAGAAATGGTAGATGGAGTTTAATCTGAACAAATGTGAAGTGATACATTTTGGAAGATCTAATACAGGAGGAAGGTATACAGAAAATGGCAGAACTCTTAGTAACATAGAGAAAGAGGGATCTAGGCTTGCAGATTCACAGTTCCCTGAAAGTGGCAACATAAATGTGGATAAGGTGGTCAATAAAGCATGTGGCATGCTTGCCTTCATCAGTCAGATCACAGAGTATAAATATTGGCAAGTCATGTTGCAGTTGGACAGAATTTTAGTGGACAACATTTGGAATATTGTGTCCAGTTCTGGCTGCAACACTACCAGAGGATGTGGAGGCTTTGGAGAGGGTACTAAAATGGTTTACCAGGATGTTGCCTGGTTTAGATGTTATTAGCTATGACGAGAGATTGGACAAAGTTGCTTTGTTTTCACTTGAGCGTTGAAGGATAAGGGGTGACCTGACAGCAATTTACAAAATTGAGAGGCATGTATAGTTAAAGTCTTTTTTCCCAGTGTAGGAATGTCAATTTGTAGGTGACATAGGGCTAAGCTTAAAGAGGAGAGAAGCAGGCTTTTGTTTTACACAGTGTGGTAAATACCTGGAATGCACTGCCAGAGGAGGTAATGAAGATGGATACAATAGCAGCATTTAAGAGGCGCAGTGGCAGATATATGAATAGGCAGGGGACAGAGGGATACGGAAAGTGCAGATGCAAAGGTTTTTAGTTTAGAAAGGCATCATGTGTCAGTACAGTCTTGGTAGGCTAAAGGGCCTGTTCCTGTGCTGTACAGTTCTATGTTCTATTACAGTCTCTTAATCCCTCCAATTTAGAAGGAAGACAATTAAGTGGATGCACTCATGTAAAATGCAGTAAGTAAAGCAAAGCAGTGGCGTGATAAAATTGGTTTCAATGTCTATCAGAAAAGCAGCCCATTCACTCAATCAGTTTGTATTCTTTGTCAGCCCCTTTGCATGACACTCATAGCCAAGTTTCCCAGTTCGTCCTGTATCAGCAGCAAATGTGTATACATTACACTTGGTTCTGTCATCTAGGTTGTTAGTATAGATTGTAAGTAATTCAGGTGCAAATATTGTTCTTTGCAATATTCCATTATATACTATTTGCCGACCCAAAGATGAACTGCTTATTTGTCACTCCTGATAAGTGTACCATTAATCTACATTAATGTTACTCCAATCTTTTGAGCCCTAATATCGTGTAATAATCTCTTACATGGCACCATACCCAAAGCTTTAGAGAATTCCAAAATACTACATCCACTGATTCCCATTTATTAACACAGCTAGTTACAACCGCAATAACAAATTGACTTTATGATCACAATTCACCCTTATAAATCTACGCCAATTTCACTCTTTCATATTATGATTTTCCTAGTGGTTCCTTTTCACGTACCTAATGATTCAGAAGGTAGACAAGCAGGAGGCTGGAAGAACACAGCAAGCCAGGCAGCATCAGGAGCTGGAGAAGTCGACATTTCGGGTGTAATCCTTCTTCAGAATTATACTAGAAACGACGACTTCTCCACCTCCTGATGCTGCCTGGCTTGCTGTGTTCTTCCAGCCTCCTGCCGGTCTACCTTGGATTCAAGCATTTGCAGTTTTTTTGTGTCTTTCATGGTTCAGAAGAGCAAACACAGGAGTGATCTCTTCTGCAGAGGAAAAGTTAACTGTGCTAATAATTATAGATGAACTATTTAAGTTTATGCAATGGTTGGGTAAAGTCTGAGATTCCGTTCCAATGCATCTGACTTACACATGGTCTTTACTGAATTATCTATTTAAAAATAAAGTCTTGTACTTTGATAACATTAATGACCACCTCTGGATCGGCCAAAGTGCTTTACAGCCAATGAAATACTTTTTTGAAATACAGTAACTGTTGTAATGTAGAAAACATGGCAACTAATTTGCAAGGTCCTTCAAACAAGAATACAATAATGACTAAACAAATCTGTTATCATGATGCAGAATAAATATTTCAATAATATTGACCTTGGTAGTGTGGTTAACCTGCCTGCTGTTCTTCAAAATAGTGCCAAGGGATCTTACACTTGAGATGGGCATCAGTTTAACATCTCATCCAAATCCATCTCAGACAGTGCTGCACATCTTCAGAACTATGTACTTTTAATTTTGGTTGAAAGTAATCTGATGGATTCTCGCTTTTCAATTTTTTTCCTACCTTAATTTGTTCTAAACTTGCTCTGCAATAATTTATTAATATTCTGAGAGCACTTTTACCTAGGTTACAGCAGACTCAATTAGTCAAGTAGACGTTCACTCCCAAAACCTGACCTTCCTTACAAACCTCTATGGGAAGACACAACTCCTTTACAATTGTAAAATCTGGTAGTGCTGCAATCGGTTATCTGATGCAGCCAATAGTACATTCCTGTGCTAAGGGACATTGTGATATTGACTCAGTTATTCAGCAACCAATTTTCCCATTTGTAAAATAATGGAAATATGTTAGTAATACTGTGTAAAGGGGAACCCGTAGAGTCTTAAAAGGAGCCATTATATTAGGACTAACTCAAGATATTTCTTGACTTTTTCTAGAATCTGAATTTTTTAAAAATATTGGACTGTGCATTTGGCTGGCAAAGAGATGAATAACAAACGTCTGCGATCACAAATATCCTTCAACTTAGTATTCAAAAAAGCTTCTTTTTTACTCAAAATAAAACAAGGCCAATCAGATATTTTTGATTTTTTAAAGAGGTAGAATCATTGATGCATTTAAACTAAAGATCCTTTATAGTACTATGTAGTGTAAAGCTGGGTATTTAGGTTTTTAAGATCATACTACACTGAAGAATGCATAGAAAAATTCGGAAGAGAACATGCTTTCTGCAGCTGCTGAACAATGTGTTGCTGGAAAAGCGCAGCAGGTCAGGCAGCATCCAAGGAGCAGGAGAATCGATGAAGCCCTTCTTCAGACATCGAACAAAAAAAAAATTCGCCCCCAGACGCTTTCTGCAACACTTACCAACAATGACCTATTACACTTTTTACTGTTGATAATATTTTTATACGGCATATTGTACCTTTAAATTGGGTCTAGATTCTATTTTATCTAGATGAATGTTTCTTGTGCTTTCTGTTCTTATTACTTATACTTCATTTACTTTGTCCAAAAACATTTCTGGGTTTAATATGGCTGTAGTTTCCTTTTGTGTAAGATGATAACATTGTATAATGTAGAAAATATCTCTTGAGCTCTGCCTGACTGTTATGAAAGTGATATCACTGCTCAAATAAGAAAAGAGGGATAAACCAGGAAAGTACAACTGGTCGGATGAGAATCAGTGGTGGGGCACATTGAATTGATAACTTTGGTATGGATGTAAAATGGGTTCAATGACAGGAAACAAAGTTTGACAGAGTCATAAAACCATACAGCATGGAAACAGGCCCTTCGGTCCAATTCGCCTACGGTGACTAGACATCCTAATCTGATTTAGCCCAATTTACCAGCATTTGGCCTATTTCCCTCTAAATCCTTCCTGTTTGTGTAGTCATGTGGATGCCTTTTGAATGCTGTAATTGCACTCACCTCCACCACTTCCACTGGCAGCTCCTTCCAGACACGCACCCCACCCTCTGAATGTAAAAATTGTCCCCTCAGGTCTTTTTAAGTCTTTCTCCTCTCACCTTAAAACCTGTCTTGTAGTTTTGGATTCCCCTCCCCTAGGAAAAAGACATGGGCTATTCACCCTATCCATGCCTCTCATGATTTTATAAACCTCTATAAAGGTCACCTCTCAGCCTTCAGCATTCCAGGAAAAACAATTTCCAGCCTATTCAGCCTCTCCCTATAGCTCAAATTTCCAGTCCCAGCCACATCATTGTAAAACTTTTCTGAACCCTCTCAAGTTTAACAACATTCTTCCTATAGAAGAATGACAAGAATTTATGCAGTATTCCAAAAGTGGCCTAACCAATGTCCTGTACAGCTGCAATATAACATCCCAACTCCTATACTCAATCATATGACCAATGAAAGCAAGCGTGCCTTCTTCACGACAGTCTAACTGGGACACTATTCTTAAGGAACTATGCACTTGCACTCCTAAGTCTCTTTGGCTCGACAACACTCCCCAGGGCCCTACCATTTACTGCATAGGCCCTTCCCTGGGATGCCTTTCCAAAATGTAACACCGCACATTTATCTAAGTTAAATTCCTTGTGCCACTCCTCGTCCCATTGGCCCATTTGATTAAGGTCCTGTTATACTATGAGTTAACCTTCTTCATTATTCACTACACCAACTATTTTGGTGTCATCTGCAAACTTACTAACCATACCTCCTTTACTTACATCCAAATTATTTATATGTGATGAAAAGCAATGGACCCAGCACTGATCCTTGTGACACAAACTGGCCAGAGGCCTCCAGTCTGAAAAACATCATCTGAAAAACTACCACCACCACCTTGTGTCCCATCTTCGAGACAATTTTGTATCCAACTGGCTAGCTCTCCCTGGATCCCATGTGATCTAACCTCACTAACCAGCCTGCCTTACTGAAGTCCATATGGGCAAACTCTACCGCTCTGTCTTCATCAATCTTCATTGTCATGTCTTCAAAAAAACTTAATCAAGTTAGCAAGACACAATTACCTATGTACAAAACCATAGTGGATGAATATTTTTCAAACTGCAAGGTGGTTCGCAGTAGTGTTCCCCAAATGTCAATTTTGAGTCCATTACTCCAACATGGCTTTATTAAGAGAACTTACAATTGGGTGTACAATGCAGTGTTAAAAAGATAACAGTGAACACAAAACTTGGTACTCAGTAGACAATAATGAAGATTGTTATAGGCTTCAGGATGATATAGGTTGGTGATCTGACAGACGTAAAGGAGTTCAAGTTCAATGCAAAGAAGTGTGGAGACAAGCAATTTAGGACAACAAATGTGTAAATGCATTATACTATAATTAGCAAGATTTTGTAAAAAAATGTTCATAAACAAAGACCTTGGCACCATACACATAAATTCTAACGGTGACAGAGCACGTTGATAAGGTGGGTAAGAGTTTAAGAGCTCTTTGTATTTATAAGCAGAGGAACAGACACTCAAAACAAATAGGCCATTCTAGAAAATAAATCACTGGTTAGGTCACAACTAAAGTATTGTGAACAATTTGGGCACTATCTTTTAGGGAACATCTCATGGCCTTTAGAAAGAGTACACAGTAGATTGATCAAGATGTTGAAGGTGATGATGCACTTCAATTTTAGATTAAACTGAGAAGCTGGAAAAGATAGGACCATTTTCCGTGTAATTGAGAAGGTTAAGCGATGACCCCAAAAGATTTTCAAGATGAAAGATCTTGATATGTCAACAGGGAAAACAATATTTCCTTTGGCGAATAGATGACTAACGAGAGAGCATAGGTTCAAAATCATTCTAGAGGGAAGAGAAAGAAAAAATTTTTCCACTTACTAAAATTGAGAATATTCTGTAAGTTTGGTGGAAGCAGAATCTAAATAATTTTAAAAAGTAGTTGGACAGGAACAATGATGAGCAACAACAGAATTGCTGAAAAAAGTACATCGTACAGCCTCGCCAGTGGCCTCCTAGTCTCTCAAATCCTGCAGTGCCCTCATCTGCCCTAAAGCCCCCGATGGCATTCCTCAAACCAACTTGTAACTCCCATCACCTTCCCAGTCCCTCTGTAGCCTTCCCAGTCTCCCTTCAGCTCCAGTATGGTAACCACATCTCCCAGACAGCACCCTGAAACTTTCCAACTGTCCTCACCCGCCTGCTATCCCTTTCTCTCTCCACTCCCTCTTACTCTTTGTGGTGGTCTCTTTGCCGCCGCCGCCCCCCCCCCCCCCCCCCCCAAGACCACTGCAGACTCTGTCTCCCTTCAGTCCCCTTGGGATCTCCTGACCATTTCCTCACATCCTTCTTGTATCCGCATAGTCCCTGCTCTATTTGCTCTCCCACCAAATTTGCAACATCCCCCTCGATAGCTTCAGACCAAGTATTCCGATCCAAGTATGCAGACAAACATTTTATTAAGAATTTTCTTTTGTACTCCTTATGATGAACTTCATGAATTCTGTAAGACTGGGTCTTGTAACTAATTACGATTAGTTAAACCTTCTAATTGAATTTGGAGAAAATCAATCTATAGCCGTAACTGTCTTAGGTCTGACAACTAAAGTTAAAGGCATCCCAAAATTTTACTTTTGTAAAGAATAAAGATTGATACAGCTGCAGGTAAGAAGATAGAGCTTGGTGGCTAGCGCAAGATGTATTGCTCATCAGAACAGAACATGTTTAGCTTGTATCTAACAATGTTAATAATAATTGAGTGTACTTAATGGTGACACTTGAACTCAGGGTGGAGAAAGACTCCCATTTCTTAGGAATGTAAGTTGATTCAATCTGAACAGTGAAATGGAAGTGAGGATCCTGAATAACGCTAATTTATGAAGCACTGAATAATTTATCATGCATGGACGTGAAGTTTCATTCTTCTGGAATCTATGGAGGGGTGAGTATCAAATGCTAAGTCTTAAAGTTGATTATTCACAGAAAATCAATTATTAAATTGGACTGTATTTTACAATACATTTTTTTTTAACTCTTTGGCTGCCGATAGTAAAGTGATTAGTTAGGTTCATGGGGTGTTTATTTTAGAGGACCGAGTTGGAAAAATTAGTTTTGTGGATTAAAATCAAATATCAGCAATTAATTTAGGGTGCCTATGAAAATCAAACTAGTACAAAAATAATTGCACAAAAATACCCCATCATGACCTCCTGATCCAAAAGACAGTGACTTATTTCTGGGATATGTTCAGGTGGTTTGCACTGCTCAGCCTAAATGCAGCCTCAGGCTATTCAACCGCGGGGACCTCACAATTAATTCAGACCTAGTCATCACATAAGAGTAGTATTTAGGTGCAGAGCTTCTGGCTGAATTTGCTTCCCAAAGCCCATGAGAAACTGAAAACACTTCTAGTTAGTGTCTCATTGTTGCCCTTGCACAAATGAATTAAGTCAGCATTAATCAATAGTTAAATCTAGCAGATTTTCAATAAATGATTAGTTACATAAGAGCATTTGCTTCTTTAATGGTATAAAAGTAACTAAGAGAAAGGGTCACATTGTGCAAGCTTAATTTATGCTCCAGCTGAATTTCTTAAGTGCACAGCAAATCGGGCAGTAGATGAACAGTGACAATAATTGTTGGCCATTGGTCACCACAGACTAGTGGTGACTTAATTTCAGTGGAGATATATTTTTAGAAGATAACAATGCACTTTGGTATTAAAACAAATTCCATTGGTCGAACTCCTATGATTCAATGCAAAGAATTAGAGAAAAAGTGTTGAAGGGCAAACAACTCACATGTACATGCTACAAATGTGTGACCCATGGTTTGGGTCAGGATGAACAAATTAATCAAGGGCAAAAACAGTACGTATGTTGTGAAAGCAAGACTACAGTGACAGTGAGACCATATGCTTGTGTATGCAAGACAGGAGGAATTGGCTGAGAGTTGAGTGATAGATCTGCAGATGGTTAAGAGGGGATATGCATATCAACAATGCTGCATCAAACCAATCATGGCTCAACTGAGAAGTCACAGTAATATAATTTTTAACTGAAGTCATAAAACCACAGAATTATAGCATGGTTATAGCTCAGAAAGTGTTATTTAGCCTTTTGGTTATGTCAGCTCTCTGCAAGAACAACTCATCTAATCCTATTCTATCCCCCACAACCTTTTAATGTCTTTCCCTTCAGTTAATTACGCAATTGTGTTTTGAAAGTCACAATTGAATCTGCCTCTGCCACATTCTCAGGCTGCATAAAACAGTTTTTCCTGTCTGTCACTGTTGCTTCTTAATCTGATCCCCTTCAATCAGCAATAAAGACAGGAAGTGCTGGAGAAATTTAGCAAGTGTTTGTTAGAGTAAGTGAGTTAATGTTTGGAGGCCAACTTGACTCTTTTCCAAAAGGAATCAGAAAGCCTTCCAGCCTGAGTTTCTCTCCTCTTTGAACCTGCTTTATGAAGATAGGTTTGTGGGAAGTGAAAGCAGGAGGAGACAGATAAGGTGTGTTCTTGTCCAATTCACACTCAGGTTCACACACTGTCTTGTTCTTGCCACTCACCTTCACAGGGAGAGACAGCGAGAGACCCCACGTGAGAGAGAGCATGAGTGAGACAGTGAAAGTAGTTTTGCTCCTGCATTTGTTGCTGACAATCTCTCAGTGAGCCTGTCAGTAGTAAATGTGAAAGCCTGTCATTAGACAAACAGCTCTACAATAAATTTCAAATCCATTTAGTTCTTCAGCCTCCAGAGAATACATTCTGGCTAGATAACCATCTGTTTAAGCAAGCCTACTCTACATCATTAAATTTTCATGTCTCTCTGAACCTGTGAATCGCCAACTTTAATAACAATACACCATTCATATATGAATATGCAGTAACTTAATTTAGGTTTTATTACCTTCCCTTTTTCTCTGACCTCACCAAATACATAATACCTAACAGATAGCCCCTCCTCAGTAATGAAAGAGAAAAAACACAAATGCTGGAACTGCACAGAAGAGGTGAAGAGCCTTACTCAAAACAATAATCTATCTTTTCTTTGCAAAGAGTGTCCCGAAGCATTTTCTGTTTTCATCTCGCACTGGAAAAATTTTTAAATCATAAATGGAAGCTTTTTGGTTGAGTCGTAAATTTTCACCATATATACAATTCACTGAAAATTATTCCCCACTGAACAATTTTATTATGTAACAAAAAAAATGATAGTCTTTAGGATATCATTAACTTCAGTGAGCATGGCTAAAACCAAAAATGAAACTCCATTTTGCTCTTATGAATATGTTGGGGAAAATGCCCTGGGAAAACTGAAGGCTGCAAGAGATTGTCTCGACAGTTTGAGCTCCCACTAATACAGAAACCGTTCTGCAAATAGCTTTCCCTCGATACATTAGATAATTACCACAATTACCAAACCTTGACCTTCTTTTAGGATTAAGCTTCTTTTGATGTCACATTTCATTTTGTACAAATGTCAGTGCTTTATAATTCCTGACCATTTGCTTTAATGTGAAGCAAACAAAAGCTCAAGGATGGATCCAAGCAGAAATTGGTTTCTCCAATCTCTGCTGGCAAATAATCTAATGTAAAAATTGCTGGATCTCTCATGATATTGGTCACAACGGATTGCAAAATATGATGAAAGTTAAACACAAACTCCACAGAGAAGAGAAATCAGAGGCAGTAGATAGGCGCGGAACTTGGAAAAATTGTGATAGAGACACAATAGGGTAGATATTCAGATTCCTGCAAAGTTTTGTGCAAAGCAGCTGGTCACACTTCAGGTGTAAATGAAAGCAATGTAACTTAACTGACTGCAAAAAAAAGAGCTGCATTCCCAAAAGGGAAGTGAATGTACAAATATCTGGGACAAAAGTAAGATATAGTAACAAAACTCACAGCTCAAAACCAAACCAAGCGTGCAAATAAAACAAAACAAACTACAATAAATTCAAAAATTACTCACAAATCACCCTCTAGCCCTTTCTATTTACATCCTACTTTCAACAACTGTCTAGCAATCTAGAATATCTTTTGTGTAATGGTGGCAACACTTCTATATTGCAAATCTCATATAATCCAGGATGACTAGCCTTTATAATAATATTTAAGTGGAATACCATATTTTGGTGACAGGTTTTACTGTTGCTAAGAACTCACAGGATTGAGATTATAGACAGAGTTGTCAGAAGCAATTTTAACACATTTACAATCTAATTCGCAGCATTCATGATTTCTAGCTCAATTAAAAATTGCAGCTAATATGCATTTAAACATTTTTATTAGCATCTTGTGAAATTTAAACATATCTTATAAAATATGTCACACATTACTGTATGAATAGAAAAGATTTAGGCTGAGAGACACAACAGGTCATTTGTGACTCAGCATTGGGGTGGGTTGGCACTGCATTAACTCCTTAATAAATTGTGCCTGAATTGCATCACGTATTTTGGATTTCTTTTCTCAATTTTAATCTTTGTGCCATTTTATTTTCTACTCAAATTGCTGATTAAAGACTAGGATCTCAAACCATTACTGATTAAGTGACCAGTCTGGTTAACATTACACTTGTTAGCAGTTGTGCTAATCCAGTGATCTCACTTCAATGTTTGTAGAAAAAATTGTAATACATTGTGCATTTACTAGATATGTCTTTTATAAAAAAGCAAAGTTCAGAACACTAAATAAGTAGCTCAACCATGGGAATAGTTACGAATTATTGTGATATGCCTACATTGTTCACAGAAAAATATACATTAGGGAAGGTTGTGGTACAGTGTTAATGTCAATGGATTCATAACCTAGAGGCACAAGCTACTGCTTTGTCAACATGAATTCCTATCCCACCGTAGCAGCTGATGGAATTTAAGTTCAAAATAATTTATCTAGAATTAAATCTTCTGTCAATAATGATGACCATGAAACCCAATCATAGCTGGTTGTTAAAAACACATATATTTCACTAATGTCCTTTAAAGAAAAAAGTCTGTTGTCCTTATGTGATCTGGCCTACGCATTACTTCAGTCCGACAGCAATGTAGTTTACTCTCAAAAGCCCCCTAAAATAGTCTAGCAAGTTACTTAGTTAGAGCGCAATTTGGGATGGGAATAAAAAATGGCCCTGTTGACCATGCCCACATCTCATGAAGGGGTAAATACTTGTATGAAGTGAAATTAGGTAATTCTTCTCTCCCTAAGTTATTAGACTGGGAAATAATTAACCTCATGTTAAAAAGAGAGATTTCCTTGGTCAGTACATGATTTCCAATTGATATGATTGCAAAGGTCAATGTACCTACTTGCCAGCTGCATAAACTTCCGCTGTATCAAAGAGGTTTATTCCATTTTCATAGGCCAAAGTCATCAGCTGTTCAGCCATCTGAAACAAAACGGAAAATATCTGATGTAAATAAAACATGTAGCTTACTTTTAGAGCGAGCAAAAGTTGCACTCAATGTGTTACTTAAAATTATCATTTTTCTTTCTTTTCCCTTCAATTCCCAACATGTACAAGTGGCACATGAGAGATTGGAGGCAGATTGTAGCTGAGCCTGGAGCTGTTTGTTGTCCTTTGCCCCAAGGTTAAAAAGCAGAATGAAAGAAGGGTTCAGAACTTTATAATTATAGCTGTTCAAAGACCAAAAATGTTTTGTGTGAAAGAGTTCCTTGATAATCAGTTCCAAGCTAACCTTCAGTGTTTCTGTATGTTATAAGGATAACAATAAAACCATTAGCACCACTTCAGGCATAACAAGGTTCAATGACTTTCCCATTATCATCAGCTCGGGTTTGCAGATGGAAGGTTTGTGCCCATCATTTTGCTGTGTTTGCAGTGCCCTGTAATTATAGGTATGCAAGTCACAAGAGTAATGGTTGGCTTTGCCACTAGAAATTTATGGAAATATCCATATCTTGGCTGCTTGCACATTCTGTGGCCAATAGCAGCCATTTAAATACAGCAAGAGTCCATTTTAAAAATAAACAACTGCAAATCACATTTAAAAACAAATTTACAATCTTTCCTCATATTTTGTTGGTATGAACTTTTCTGGCCATTGGGGAAGAAATTAATTCAATTTCATTTTCTTTAAAACACGTTTGCTTGCAGGAAGATAGTAGCAAGGGGTTGTACATTCATGCTCTCATTCAACCTTGATAGTCCAACACACGACTACTGGCGCAAAAAGTTCACTGCTGCATTCAGTGGCTTTACAAATGGGACATGGTGTCAACAATGACTTTGTTCTTCCTGCAAGGCAAGGCAAGTGATTTTTTTCCTGAGGTTAAAAGACTGCAGATTCAAACTCCAAGTTTAGCAATTTTATATTTGCTGCTTTACAGTTTTCCAGAAATTGTCAAAAACATTCTGGTCTGTGTATAGTAGGATGCTTTGAGACCCTTGGAAATCAGATTTCAAAGTACTGAAGGCCATGATAACCTTCTCAAACAAGTAGTACATTTTCTGGTGCGTACAATTTAATGCTTGATTTCAATACCACCTTCTTGCAGCAAGATGGCTCTTACTCCCTCAGTCACTGGCCACTGTAACATTTTTACTGAGGTCTGGGCCAAATAGAATGGGCTTGGTCACCAGAATTTCTTTCAATTTAATAAAGAGAGATTTTTGGCACTCTCTCTCCACACCATTATGATTTTCTTTCTGGTGCTGCACATTATCAAGGCATCCAGGAACGCACCAGGAGCGTTCAGACAAGCTATGACTTGGGTTGTTAGTTTCTGAAATGGTGCTGGCGCATTTTGGTTTCTATTACAGTTAATCTTATACTGGCATAAGTCATCTGGGATAATAAAGCTGAGATTTCTCTTGCTCTGGAGATCATGGGACATGACAGAATCCTTTTAAAAGGTCAATTTTGTTGTGTAGGGCGATGGCCTACCTGTTCCATATACTTCTTAAGTGTGTGAATTAGGAATGGAGGTTATCCTCATCATTTATGATCTAGTAGTAAACATTGAGGTATTGATGGTGCTCAAGTGTTTTTAATTCACTGGTGGATGTTCTCCCATGTCCACATCATGAGGTGTCAATGGGGTACACCTTGGCACATTCTTACAGTATCTTCAAATTTCCTGAGCAGGGTGGCCTTTGCCCTTTAGAAAGGGTGCGTATGAGTATGGGTGTTTCAGATTCTGTAGTCTGATAGCCTGGCAGCCAAAGCTTTGACTGGGAAGCCCCCATCCCTTTTTTTCCACCCAGCTCCTCCTGCCTGCCCGCAGACTTGGCCATCTTCCGATAGACACTCATCAGTTGACTGACTTGGCATTTTCAGGGTGGCTAACCTTCCCTGTTCTGTTTCCTTGGTGAGGGGTGCATTCCCAACCTGCCCCATTTTGTTTGGGCTGCTACTGCTTTCCGATGGCTCACCAGCTCCTGCTGCATTGCTGTGAAGTTCATTAACCAGATGATGCATTTGCTGGTTTAACAGGGAACTTAATGCTTTTCCCTTACAGGTCAGGAATAAATAAGAATGGCCAGCTAGCAGGGGTGTGGGTTTTGTTCTCTCTAAAATTTTCTGCCTGTTGCTAGACCATTCTCTGTCCCTACTCTATGATTATTTTTGGGGACATGCTCACTTACAGGTAAACCAGTTTCAGCAGTTCTGCTCCATAGCTTTTCAAATGAGTTAAGCAGCTTCCTCACCAGCTCAGGGATACTTGGCATCCTTTTAGGTTTGCCTCCAAATTTGAAAGAGTTTAGGTAGTTGGATCTCCTGCCATCTAGCAGAGGTCCTTTTCTTTTAAATCTAGGCAGGTAGCTTTTTTCCCCCTCCCACTGTGGATCTGTTTGAAGACTTCCATGGTTTCTCTTTAAATGCAGAATGTTGGTTTTGGATAGTCAGATCTGCTATGCATCCAACAGAAGTCAAGGCTTCCTTCCTTTTAAATTTGCCCATCAGATGTGGGAATTTTCCTTGCTTGTGTTTTTCCCTGGTGAGAAAGATTCTGCTAGTCACATTTTGACTAAATCCTGTTCAACCTTTGCTAGTCCCAGCCTTTTTACTTCCCGCTGGCTCAAATTAGTAGTATGTTGGATGTCTGAAAATTATCCACATCACTTGCAATGCCGTTTAGCCAGATACAAGCATAATCTTGCTTATGGGGTATTGAATTCCTCAAGTTAGTTACTATGGGATAGGCTGGCCTTTATAATGCCCCATACAGAATATGGCACACATGGGGATGGTCATTTACCACTAATGCTTCTTGTAGTATCATCCAATTTTTGCCTTGATCTGAGGCTTGCAGTAAGGTTGGTTGAAATTCAGTAAGGGGAAATGCAGAAACTGATTTGTTTAGGTTACTTGTAAAATTGGTGGCATTCAGTTTACCACTTATGCTTGGCACTGCACAACTATTACGGCTGAGCCATGGACTGAATGTCTGCTTGATTGAATCTTTATTTGTCTTACTGAAATGGATTTGAATTTAGATTCTTCTATATAAATGTCTAATTGGACATTTTGGTATACATATGTACTTATGTAAATAGCTGATGTAACAATTGGAAATTGACTTTTACTATGCTCTCAGCAATGCATTCTTGATTAAGACACAAAGGTCTGATGCAAAAGATGCCTTCCCTTTCAGTGTATTAGGCAATGGTACAGTGCTGCAACATCAGAAGTATACTCCAATGCATCGCACATGGGGGTATCTTTGATTTCTCAGCACTTGGTTTCTCAAATTGCTGACTCGCTGTCAATTTCAGATAGAACCTCGAGGCATTTTTCTTAGTATGTCTTCAACAAACATTGGTACTAAGTTAGCCTGGAGCAGTGTTTTTTAGAGCAGTAAGACTGCTATTTTCTGGGTTAATACATAATTAGGGTGCAAAGATGGCCTTTAGTAGAGTGATGTGCTTTTCCTGTCAGATGTGGGAGATTAGGGAGAATTTCCATGTTACTGATGATCATGTCTGCAGGAAATGTGTTTGGTTGTGAATCCTATTGGATCACATCAATTGGTTGGACCAGCAGTTGGAGGCAATGAGGAATTTACAAAAGCCAGAGGGTGTGATGGATGGCAGCTGTAGGAAAAGAGAAAAATCACAGATACAGTCAGGTAGATGGCTTGCTGCCAGGAAAGATAGGAGAGGGAGGCAGGTCGTGCAGGAGTCTCATGTGGTTATCCCCTTATCAAATAAATATATGGTTTTGGAAAATGTAGGGGTTGGACGGACTCTCAGGGAAATGTAGCACAGACTGTCAGGCTTCTGGTATCGAGACTGGTCTCAGTTCCAAGCAATAATTGCAATAGGGGACATTCTAGTCAGAGGCATATACAGATGTTTCTGTGACCGACGGTGAGAAATCAGAATGGTGTGTTGCCTCCCTGGTGTCAGGATCAAGGATATCTCAGACAAGGGGCAGAATATTTTCAAAAGGGGAGAGGAACCAGCAGTAGGTCATTGTACAGATTGAAACTAATGACATAGGAAGGGAAAAGAATGAGATTCTGAGGAGACAATATAGGAAGTTAGGCAGCAATTTAAAAATGAGGTCTTCTAGGCGTTTGGTAAGCTTTCCTTTATTGGTCGGTGCACTGAGTACAGGGGTTGGGAGGTTATGTTGCGACTATATAACACATTGATTAGGCCACTTTTGGAATATTGCATACATTTCTGGTCTCTCTGCTATAGGAAGGATGGTGCAAAACTTGAAAGGGTTCAGCAAAAAGATTTACAAGGATGATGCCAGGGCTGGAGAGTTCGAGATACAGGGAAACACTGAATAGGCTGGGGCTATTTTCTCTGGAGGATTGGAGGCTGAGGGGTGACCTTACAGAGGTTTATAAAATCATGAGGGGCATGAATAGGATAAATAGACCTGGGGGTCTTTTCCCCAGGGCGAGAGTCAAAAACTAGAGGGCATAGACAATAGACAATAGGTGCAGGAGTAGGCCATTCAGCCCTTCGAGCCTGCACCGCCATTCAATATGATCATGGCTGATCATTCCTAATCAGTATCCTCTTCCTGCCTTATCTCCATAACCCTTGACTCCACTATCTTTGAGAACTCTATTCAACTCTTTCTTAAATGAATCCAGAGACTGGGTCTCCACTGCCCTCTGGGGCAGAGCATTCCACACACCCACCACTCTCTGGGTGAAGAAGGTTCTCCTCAGCTCTGTCCTAAATGGTCTACCCAGTATTTTTAAGCTGTGTCCTCTGGTTCGGCACTCACCCATCAGCGGAAACATGTTTCCTGCCTCCAGAGTGTCCAATCCTTTCATAATCTTATATATCTCAATCAGATCCCCTCTCAGTCTTCTAAACTCAAGGGTATACAAGCCCAGTCGCTTCAGTCTTTCAGTGTAAGGTAATCCCGCCATTCCAGGAATTGACCTCGTAAACCTATGCTGCACTCCCTCAATAGCCAGAATGTCTTTCCTCAAATTTGGAGACCAGAACTGCACACAGAACTCCAGGTGTGGTCTCACCAGGGCCCTGTACAGCTGCAGAAGCACCTCTTTGCTTCTATACTCAATCCCTCTTGTTATGAAGGCCAGCATGCTATTAGCCCTCTTCACTACCTGCTGTACCTGCATGCTTGCCTTCATTGACTGGTGTACAAGAACACCCAGATCTCTCTGTACTGCCCCTTTACCTAAATTGATTCCATTGAGGTAGTAATCTGCCTTCCTATTTTTGCCACCAAAGTGGATAACCATACATTTATCCACATTAAATTGCATCTGCCCACTCATCTAACTTGTCCAGGTCACCCTGTAATCTCCTAACATCCTCATCACATTTCACCCTGCCACCCAGCTTTGAATCATCAGCAAATTTGCTAACGTTATTGCTGATACCATCTTCTATATCATTAACATATATTGTAAAAAGCTGCGGTCCCAGCACGGATCCCTGTCGTATCCCACTGGTCACTGCCTGCCATTCCGAAATGGAGCCGTTTATCACTACCCTTTGTTTCCTATCAGCCAACCAATTTTCAATCCAATCTAGTATTTTGCCCCCAATACCATGAGCCCTAGTTTTACTCACTAACCTCCTGTGTGGGACTTTATCAAAAGCTTTGTGAAAGTCCAGGTACACTACATCTACTGGATCTCCCTCGTTCATCTTTAGAGTTACATCCTCAAAAAATTCAGGAAGATTAGTCAAGCATGATTTCCCCTTCATAAACCCATGCTGACTCTGTCCTATCCTGTTACTACTATCCAGATGTGCCGTAATTTCATCCTTTATAATAGACTCCTGCATCTTTCCCACCACTGAGGTCAGACTAACTGGTCTATAATTTCCTAGTTTAGGGTGAGAGGGGAAAGATTTAACAAGGGACCCAAGGGCAACTTTTTCACACAGAGGGGGTGCGTATGTAGAATGAGCTGCCAGAGGAAGTGGTAGAGGTTGGAACAATTACAACATTTAAAAGACATCTGGATGGATATATGATTTGGAAGGCTTGAGGGGGATATGGGGTGAATCCTGGCAAATGGTACTAGATTTACCTAGGATTGCTGGTGAACCTGGCTGAGTTGGATCATTTTCGTGTTGCATATCTCTATGTCTCTAAACTCCAGGTGACAACTGCAATTTAGTTAGCATACAAGTTCAATTCAAATAACTTATAAAATTTAAACTTGCATACCTCATCAGTGATCTGACCTCCAAAGGTAACCCATGTTCCTGTTGAAAAGATAAAAGTTAAGGACTTTATTTTCTGTTTTCAGCTGCTAAGAAAGCTAAATGTTAGAACAAAACAGAAGAAATATTCAATTCAACTGTAATTAAGGAGATTTAGCTATCGACTCAGCAGTTTACATTAACAAAAATCTATAAGCAAATGTCTTTCTTATTCAGCATCTATTATTTTAAAGGTCATCAGACAGCAGAGGAAAATTTACTTCGCATTATCAAAAATATACCAATTTACCATTGCCTGTTGCACAAGCCAAATCAATAAAACAGCAATCAATATTAAATAATTTAAGACTTAGTAGCATGGCAAGGCATTAAACAATGCAATGCTATTTTCTGATCTACCCAAAGTTATTAAATATTAAAAGGACACAGATAAAGCAAACTCACACTGATAATTTAAAGAACATCCAGAAAACAGGACTGGTGTGGATAAAGGTAAATTGATAAAAATCATGTTGACATAACTACTGGGAAAACTCCTTTTGCAAAGAACAGTAATTGGAATAATCTTATCCTCCATTACATTTTTAAATAAGTGGTGGAGTTATTAAAAATTTGTGATGGGACAGTTAATTATGTTGGACAAATGGGCTTCAGTGAACCAAATGATTACTTTTATAAAATAAAGAGCTACTATAATATGACTTTTATGAATTACTTTTTAGAATTTGTACAATAAAAGTAACACTAACTGCAAGAGAGAAATGTATAATGAAACAAATTAATTGTAATTAGCTCGTGTATGATGCCTTCTTTTTACCTAGGCCAAGGCAGGAGACCCTCAGTCCCGATTTTCCAAGATTTCTATTTGAAGATACAAAGAAATAATAGAATTAGAATCATTTAATTCAAAACAACAATATTTTCTCAGAAATACCATTGAAAGACAACTGGAGTTTTCATCCAACTTCTTCCTTCAAGCTCGACCTTGCTGCTGTACCATTTTAAGATTGTTAGTCAATTATAGAGATAAACTTACTGACACTATTCATGTTAGGTTTTGGGAAACTGTATTACATACAACACATTAATGTTTTGAAAGATATACCATTATACATTTACACCATTTTTTAAAACCTGACAATGAATCTTGGAAGTACCTTCTATATTTCTATTGGTGAAATCATCACATAATTTACTCCGGATTTTTAAATTTTATGACTTTGTGACTTATCCTCAGATTTATCACTAATGATTCAAACTAAGTTTTGCCTACTTATTTTCTTATAAGGAGCACATTGCACCGAATCAATTTTCGGCAGGAGACTGATTTTGAAGACCATTTCAACTTAAGAAAATGGTTTTGCACATTGGAACAGCCCACTGAAAATATTGAAAAAACAACTTAGAACAGCACAGTTCTTGGCTATAGGTCATGAGTCCTGATTTCAGAATAGAGTATGTGGTTCCAATTAAGGCCAATTGAAACTCAACCTTCCTGTAAGATAAAAACAGGCACAGATTCAAAATAATAAAAAAAAACTTCAGGACCCTCATCAAGTTTCTGAATAAAGGAATGGACTTCTTACATATCGAGAGTTCCTTATAGTAATATTGTGCCTACATCAGTGATTGATGGCGAAAACTACACGCACTCTGGAGAGCTGGATTAGACAGGATACTTACGATAATTTGTCACCTTTTCTTCAAGATAACGATGAACAGAGGAGTGCTGGACTCTTATTAAAGGCCAAATGATAACCCACCTAGCTCTCCATTACACCAACTCTAAACCCCTCCACTGCCTAATTTTGCCATGCTGTTCACCAGATTCCAGTACTAGATACGTAGAAATTTTCTCTGGTTAGATGTTTGGAAGATTGAAGCCATTGCATTCTGTCCTTCTGGCAAACTACTCTGCCACTGATTCCATTTCTTACTTCATCCACAATCCTTGACTGAACAGGGGAATTCACAGCATTAGTTTCGAACTTACAGACACAGGCATGAGCCAACAAACACATTTATCCTCTGAAGACTACCCACAACCATCCTTACAAGATCTCTCAACTCCATGCCTCCTTAAGCTATCAGCTGCTGAAACACACAGCAATGCTATAACCTCGAGGATAAATTATTCCAATGCTTTCCTAGTCAGCCTTTAGTCTTCTCCCTACATATACCTGGAATGACATTAAAGCTTTGCTGCCTCTAACCTACTTTGCACCAATTCTTGTACACATAACACTCCTGTGCTCTGTTGACCATAATTAGTTTAGCACATCACAATTTTAAAATTCACAACCTGGTTCTCAAAATTCATTATGGCCTTGCCCCTCTTTACCTTAACTTGCTCAATTCCTACAAGCCTTTGCGATCTCTATAGTCTTCTAGTTCAACAATTCTCAAACTAGAGCACATAAGAATTGTTCAGGGATTCTGTGAATGTAGCAATGGCCTGAGGGATACCATAAAGATTGATGAAGTCTTGGCAGTCTGTTCATATGCTAGGGTTAATGCTGACAACTATGAGCAAACTGGTGACAACGTACTGCCCCTGAAGTCCATCCTCACCTACATCAGTGACCACACTTGTACTGAAAAATTTCAAATGCCCATGAACACACTATTAATGACTAAAATCATCCTCATTCAATCACTGCACAATACTATGCCAATAAGGCATTAAAAAATTGGGAATTTACATCTTCAAGGTTTTCTCTATAAAACCTAAATTGTTCACATGACAAGCAGAAAAATAAAACAAGATTTAGCTACAGCAGCTGAAACAATAGGAAAATATCTGCTTTGAAATATAAACCATCTAAAGATGGCTGGGTTCTTTGGAGTGGTTTGGAGTTATACTACAAATGGAGAATTCAATTTGGCATCTTTCATTTGGGTTTTCTAAGAGACCGCTACTTCTAGGTCAGTTATAGTAACTTACCCCTCTAATTTTTCACTTTCCTAACTGTTTTGCAATGGCCTTACACAGCATACAACTCCATCTGAGATATAGAACAAAAACGTAATATAGTCACCATATACCTGTACAACAAAGTCAGAGATGGATAAACCGCATACAGGTTTGCCAGTACCTATGGATTAACAGACAAACTGATGTTTCAAATACCTATCTTGTAATAGAATCATGGCCAAAGCTTCTAATTTTTTGATAAAGACCCAAATTGAAAATAGGAACTATAAAAGAAAACTGGTTCTCCCAATTGCTAAGGCAACTGAGACAAACAAATTGGAAATCAAAGCTTTAGGTTGTAACTTGAGACAGAGCCATTAGAACTTGGTAGAAGTTGAGTCATCCAGTTGTGCAGTACAAAGAAGCTAAAGTAGTCAGAGGCTAGATCCAGAAGCTGAGAATGAGCAGTCAGACAGTCATGGATTCATAGAATCATAGAGTCAAATAGCATGGAAACAGACCCTTCAGGCCAACTGGTACATGCCAACCGTATTCTCAAATTAGGAGAAAGTGAGGACTGCAGATGCTGGAGATCAGAGCTGAAAAATGTGTTGCTGGAAAAGCGCAGCAGGTCAGGCAGCATCCAATGAGCAGGAGAATTGACGTTTCGGGCATAAGCCCTTCTCAAATTAAACTAGTCCCACCTGCCTTGGCCTATATCCCGCCAAACATTTCTTATTCATGTACCCACCTAAATGTCTTGTAAATGTTGTAACTGTACCAGTATCCACCACTTCCTCTGGAAATTCATTTCACACTCTAAAATCATTATACTTCATGTCTTTTTTAAATCTTTCTCTTCTCGTCTGAAAAATATGCCCCCTACTCTTGAAATCCCCCACCCTAGGGGAAGACACTTGCCATTCACTTTATTTATACCCGTCATTATTTTATGAACCTCTATAAGGTAATCTCTCAACATACTCTGTTCCAGTGAAAAAAATTCCAATGTCTGTTCAGCCTCTCCTTTTAACTCAAACCCTCCATTCCTGACAACATCCTGGTAAATCTGTTCTGAACCCTCTACAGATTATTAATAATCTTTCTCACATCAGAGAGACCAGAACTGGACCACTGTACTTCAGAAAAGACCTCACTAACATCCTGTACAATGTCACCATAATGTTCCAACTGTTATACTCAAAAAGTCTGAGCAATGAAGGCAAACATGTTATGCGCCTTCTGAACCACCCTGTTTGTGATGCAAACTTCAAAAGAATTATGTACCTGAACTCCTAGGTGTCTCTGTTGTCCAACAGTAGGCAAAACCCTATTTTTAAGCCTTGTCTTTGTTTTACCAAAATGCAACATCTTGCACTTATCCAAATTAAACTCCACCTGCCACTCTTCAGCCCATCGACCCAATTAATCAAGATCTCATTGTAATCTTAGATAATCTTCTTCAATGTTGCTGCAGTTATTGTCTCCCTTGAAAATAACATTGGCATATCTACATCATCCAGACTGGTACGGAGGTTCTGCAAATTTGATTCATTTATGTTGGAGACCATACACATAGAACTTGGTTTGGTTGTGTATTGCTGCCAGCAGGGTCACAGATTGGAAGAGGAGGAACTAAAGTTCTTCATAAGACAGAAGTTTGAAAGACTTTATGCATGGGTTTGATGACATGTCAAGTAGACTGCAAGTCAACTCATGATGTCTTAGTTGTATCTGTCAATAAATGGAATTTAAAATTTATAAATCAAATGCAATTTGCCTGTTATTTCTGTAACTAACTGGTGATTAACTAAAATAGTACTTAGTGTTTGCTTCAACATTTACACAGTAAAATATTCTTTCAAAGCAAAGAATCTTGTGAATTCATTCTTTCTTTAAATAACTGGGATTTCAGATTCCTTCTAATTTTTAAAGAAAGCTTCTGGTCTCTACTGAGATCATTACAACCCTTTCTTAGAACTAAAAATGTGTGAAGTGAAGACAGATAAAAAGGGGGAGACATTTGTACAACACAAACACATTGAAACTATGAAGTTTCATTATTGCGGGGGAAGGGGAGGGGTTGTCAATATAAAATCAAAACAGGTTAGAAAATTAGTAACTTGAAGTTGGTGATCAAACCACAGACTTGCAGAATGCCTTAGAAAAGGATATGGTTTTACTCTGCACAAATACTGACTAATATGCTTGTTTAGCATTTTGCTTTTGTTTCTGACGCAACATTTGTAGTACTTTGATCTTTATAGTATTATTACATGTTTGCAAACAATAAATTGCCAGAAAACAACTTTGCAATACATTAAACAGAAATGCACAAACTTGAAATTATGAAGAGTAACTGCATCTAGAATTTCAGACCGACTTGGGTTTTCCAATAACATGTTATTCACACTTCTTCCCACAAAGATACATTTAGAATTTCACTTTTAATGAATATTTTAACATCTAATTATCCAGTTCTCAAAAAAACACTGGACCTAACAGATGCTGAATATTGTATAACAGATTTATAGTTTATAGGAGGACATGCATATTGGGTAATTTCTGGAGGCCCTTTTGAAGTTAATAGTATGCTATTGGCATTTGATGAACAATTTTCATACTGTTGAAAGGACACTTGCACAATAGAAAAGCAGTGAATTTCAGACAAATATTGTTAAACTTTAAACTGATCATATGCTTTTGGTTCTCAAAAAGGTCATACTATTTTCATTTAGAATCATTAACACATTTCTAACATTGGTCATTTACAGTCACAGATGTTTTCAAAGTCACCATAGCTGTCTTTAGAAATTTGTCATCAAAAACCTGCTAAAAACAAGCAAATTTATCACTATTCTGATAGAATAAACAAACAAATTTGAAATCAGACTAGCTTAATTGAAGCTCAGTTTGGTGAAAGTCAAAGACTTTAATCATGCTATGTAATATTTGGGATTATTTGCCGAGAAAAACAATTGTGTACCACAATAGGTGCTGGTGTAGCAAATACAAATTGGTTGGTCAAATGGTTTTTGATATCCCTGATTTCTCTCACCCATCAGCTACCTTAATATATACTCTTCTACACTGCTGGACTGGGAAATCAGAAGATTGGGAAAACTACAAAAACAGAGGACAACACAGAGAGAAATAAGGAAGGAGTGGATCAAATATGAAGGTAGGCTAGCCAGTAATATTAAAAATGATAATAAAAGTTTCTTTCATTAATTAAGAAGCAAACAAGAGGCAAAAGTAGACATTGGGCTGCTCCAAATTGATGCAGGAAGGCTAGTGTTGGACGATAAGAAATAGCTGAAGAATTTAAATACTTTGTGTCAGTCTTCACAGTGGAAGATATGAGTAATATCCCAACAATTAAAGAGAGTCGGGGCAGAGTTGAATATGGTAGCCATTATGAAACAAAGCGCTAGAATACCATAAAGTCTAAAAATTGATAAATCTCCTGGTCCCGATGAGCTACATCCTAGAGTTCTGAGGGAGGCGGCTGAGGAAATAGCAGAGGCTATTTCTTTCAAAAGTCACTGGAGTCAGGGAAAGTCCCAGATGATTGGAAAATTGCTGTTGTAACCCTCTTGTTCAAGAAAGGATCAAGACAAAAGATGAAAAATTATAGGCCGATTAGCCTAACCTTGGTCGTGGTAAAATCCTAGAATCCATCATTAGGGACGAGATTTCTAAATTCTTGAAAGTGCAGGGTCAGATTAGAACAAGTCAGCATGGATTTAGTAAGGGGTGGTCCTGCCTGACAAACCTGTTAGAATTCTTTGAAGAGGTAACAAGTAGGTTAGACCAGGCAAACCCAGAGGATGTTATCTATCTAGACTTCCAAAAGGCCTTTGATAAGGTGCCTCACGAGAGGCTGCTGAGTAAGGTGAGGGCCCAAGGTGTTCGAGGTGAGCTAATGGCATGAATTGAGGATTGGCTGTCTGACAGAAGTCAGAGAGTTGGGATAAAGGCTCTTTTTTTCGGAATGGCAGCTAATGACAAGTCGCATCCAACAGGGTTCAGTGTTGGGGCCGCAGCTGTTATCTTTATATATTAATGATCTGGATGAAGAGACTGAGAGCATGCTGGTGAAGTCCGCCGATGATACAAAGTTAGGTGGACAGGCAGGTAGTACTGAGGTGGTGGAGAGGCTGCAGAAAGATTTAGACAGTTTGGGAGAGTGGTCCAGGAATTGGCTGATGCAATTCTCTAAACAGTGAGAAAATTCATAAAATCAAAGTACAAAGGGATCTGGGAGCTCCAGTCCAGGATTCTCTAAAGGTTGAGTCTGTGATTAAGAAAGCGAATGTAATATTGTAATTTATCTCAAAAGGGTTGGAATATAAAAGCAGCGATGTGCTTCTGAGACCTTTTAAAGCTCTAGTTAAGCCCCAATTAGAATACTGTGTACAAGTTTGGGCCCAATTGGCACTGGAACGTGTCCAGCGGAGATTCACACAAATGATCCCTAGAATGGTAGGCCTAATATATGATGAACGGCTGAGGATCCTGGTATTATATTCACTAGAGTTTAGAAAGTTGAGGGGAGATCTAATAGAAACTTACATGATGATGCATGGCTTAGAAAGGGTGGACGCTGCAAAATTGTTTCTGTTAGGCGGGGAGACTAGGACCTGTGGGCACAGCCTTAGAATTAGTGGGGGCCAATTTAAAATGGAAATGAGGAGACATTTCTTCAGCCACAGAGTGGTGGGCCTGTGGAATTCATTGCTACTGAACGCAATGGATGCCGGGACGTTAAATGTCTCCAAGGCAGAGATTGACGAATCCTTAACCTCACAAGGAATTAAGGGCCACGGGGAGAGTGCGGGTAAGTGGAGTTGAATCACCCATGATTAAATGGCAGAATGGACTTGATAGGCCAAATGGCCTTATTTCCACTCCTATGTCTTATAGTCTTATCTTAAGTCACAGCCTAAAACTTCAAGGCCTAAACAGCAGGTGAAAATTGGATCAAGGAGTGCATGTTTAAAAGTTGGCAATATAAATGCAAAGTCTTCTTGTTTTTATTTTTGTTGTAAACCCCTATATAGATATTTAAAATTGAAACTGCCGATAAAACTTCTTGCACTACAACTACATCCTTTCTTGAGTGCAAATATTGCAACTTCTCTTATGGCTGGATGGTATAAGTACATGTCTACAAAGTTAACATGGCAGATCCTGATATTATACAAACATAGGAATTAATAAATGGTAAAGGGTTGACATGAAGGATGTGCAGATGCAATGTTTTGAAATGTTATTATAGAAAAAAGTACATCAGTGTGCAAAAATCACTTTTCACAACAATGTAACAGCAGTAAGTCACATAATGATAGTTACTTCTAACATGGAGTTGAAAATGATGAGACCTTTACACCTTGCAAAATTATGTTTACGAAAGGCAATTAGATTTTGTTCCATTATACCATGTACATTCAGAAAATACACTGTAAAAGGTATAAAGCTTGTGTTCTTATGAAACAACACATCCAGTGAACTGAAATGAACACCATGGACAATCCACAAACATCCTTGCATTTCTATTGACCTCTGCATTAAATGACTTAACATAAGCAGTATTCTTTAAAATATGCATTCAACTCCTACTTTGCTACTCTGCTAATATGAACTTAAAGTATGGGAGGAAAAGATCCTGTCATACTAGATATATCAATTACATATTAGAATATGTTGCAAATACTATAAGCACCTACATGACTAGGTCTGCCTTGCATAGAAATACATTTATCACTCATTATGTCCTCACTTAAAGTTATGTTTATTTTTCTGGAAATTGCAACTTTAAATAAAATGATTAATCATGGACATTATTTTCATGTAGGAGTCAATGGTAAAGCCAGGTTAGGTTCTTTCATAAATTTCTCCTTTGGGAAAAGCAACATAAACATTGAAATACTGTGCTGGACGTGTGCACCACAGAATTTCTAGCTGAGATCACTTGCACAATAAAAAACATCAGCTGAATATAAAAGAAATACAATCTTTTTTAAAAATACCATTCTCACCTTTCCTATACTGTAGTAGATTGACCAGGCTCCATCTAATGGAAGAGGGTAGTCCAGGTTAGAAACAATTGCAGTCCCCAAACGTCTTGCACTGAACACTCTTTTCCAGTAGGTGGACCCAAAATGTCAAAGAGGGCAGCCAGCAGCTAAACCAGGAGTGGAAACAGCTGTTGAGCTGGGGAATCCCCAAGGCTAGGGTAAGAACAGAGAATGGGGGGATTGGGTGAGTGCTGAGGCCCCAGACAAGCCTGAAGAGGGCCCAACATTGGGACCCAGGGAAGCAATGCCAGGGGGAAAAAAAAGGAGCCTGACTTTCCCTGAGGTCGGGGAGTCCAGAACTACAGGGCATAGGTTTAGGGTGAGAGGGAAAAGATATAAAAGAGACCTAAGGGGCAACTTTTTCACACAGAGGGTGGTACGTGTATGGAATGAGCTGCCAGAGGATGTGGTGGAGGCTGGTACAATTGCAACTTTTAAGAGGCATTTGGATGGGTATATGAATAGGAAGGGTTTGGAGGGATATGGGCCAGGTGCTGGCAGGTGGGATTAGATTGGAGTTGGGATATCTGGTCAGCATGGACAGGTTGGACCAAAGGGTCTGTTTCCTTGCTGTACATCTCTATGACTCAATGATTGCCAGAGCAGGTGTTGGGAGAGGGGTTACAGGGAAATGTAATCCATAGAAGAGGAGGTTCTGTGGCAAACAACACTAAATTCGCAATATTAAATGGATATACTTTCACTACTACATTAAAAACTTTAAAGCAAAATGACATCCACTGCAAAAGGATCCAGAAGGGAAAGGTAGAAATTGTGTACGCTAAACTATAGATTTACAATAAAATCCCACTGTGAATCTGTCTTTAGCTGCTTAATTCAAAATTTATATATCAGTCTGTTAACATTCAAAACTCTAATGTCAAAAAGACTGAGGGTTTCAAGTCCAAAGTTGCTGGCAGTGGGATCAACAGTTATTTTCCTGGAGGAATCCTCCTAATTGTTCCTTGCAATTCTAGAGCTTCAGCAGCTTCACCAAGAGGGGTACCCACAGCAAGATAAATTTTAAATCAAAGATCACTGGGATCCCTCTTTGGACAGTGGAGCCTCCAGTTCTATATAGTCTCTACCATCGGCTGCTATATCTACAAAGCCACTGGCAACGTGGTAAAGGACCACTCCGCTGGAGTGAAAACACTAGTGGCCCGGAGAATTTGACTAGAAGTGATTACATATACTGCGTATGGAGTTCTGCAGCTGGAAAACCTTCCGGTGGCAGGAACTGCTTTGGGCAACCCTGTCCCCATTTTCCTTTGTCTTCCTGTTTGCTACTTAAATGCCAGGAAAGTCCTGCTATAACTTTCAAGATTTTGTAATGTTAAAACCAGGATTGCAGAGGACAGGCATACAGACTCCATCCTACACTTCTCAATAACCGCGAGCTAACCTCATCTCTGAAATACAAAGGTCCATCTCAGTAATCACAATACCACCACCAGACATCTTAGTTGAGAGATGTGGCATGGACACACTCATGTGTTTTCTTCTAACTACAATTCATCAGCAGATCCAACTGAGATACCAGGGTGCATTGAGACATTACAGAAAATATGTCAATCAAACAACATTCTGCAACAGAATGAGGAGCGATCAGGTGCCCATTGTCGATCCAATACAGTTAATCAGCCAGTTGACACAATTTGCAGTAAATTCTGTAGTAAACAAAGAATCCGCAGAGTACACTATTATATCAGAGTGAGATAATTGTTGAAAATCGGATAGCACTTTCCAGGTGATGAACTCATCACTGACATCAGGTTCGTCTGTAACCGCATTGATTTGGTGAAGCTCATTTAGTTCACCATGTAAATACATAGGGGAGAAAGTGAGGACTGCAGATGCTGGAGATCAGAGCTGAAAAATGTGTTGCTGGAAAAGCGCAGCAGGTCAGGCAGCATCCAAGGAGCAGGAGAATCGATGTTTCGGGAAGAAGGGCTTCTTCAGGAATAAGCCTTCCTGAAGAAGGGCTTATGCCTGAAACATCGATTCTCCTGCTCCTAGGATGCTGCCTGACCAAATACATAGGGGAACCCTGTTAAGTGAACACACAATAAGTTGAAGAGCCTGAAGCAACTCTCTCTGTCTTGCAAGTTATGGTTAGGTTTCTAATTAAAAGCATGAAAATATAGTTACGTAATTTTCTTTTAGCAAAGTAAATCGCAGAAATTCATCTTACATTGTTTATTTTAAGAAATAAAATCTTAGTTTTTTTTTCTCACCAATGTACTATTCATAAATGTACTCCAATTCAAGTATGCCAGAGATCTTCAGCCTAATTCTGAACCTCCCTCCCACGTTATAAAAATTCAGTGGTTCCTTGTAAGTCATCTTTTAAGTTAAGTATTTTTGGTACAAGTTAGTTAAGTGCATATTATTTTTGTTTTTCTTTGTTAATATGAAACCTGTTGCTGCAGCCGAACAACAATTCTGTCAAGACATGGATATATGTACAACAAGCACACATGCATATCATGCTCGAAGCTCATCCTAGCTTGGTAATGCTTAAGCAAATGGACAGTCTTAGAAGCTGATAACTTAATTGTATTGACAGCCATAAAACTCTCACTTCTTCTCTTCTCTCCTTTGCCTGGTTTATGTTCCCAGCACCTTGAGTTGTTGTGAACCTATACAGTTTAATAAAGTCTAATTAAAACTGAATTATAAACTTTGATTTTTCTGACAACATTACAACAGAAAGTAGAATTGCACAGGAATTATTTCAAGAGAAAGGTATAATTTTGAAATCTACAAAAGCTTCATTCACTTAAATTGAAATTAGTGACATAGAGCTAAGTGATCCTCCATTTCCCCCAAAATATGGAATATAAGGAAGATCTTTTCCATACCTATATTTCATCCCTGGGTATTTGATGCCTAAATCACCTGTGGAGGACAAGCTTTGTACCGACAGCTGTCCTAAGTTCCGTGCAACCATGGCCACCATTCTGAATTTGCTCTTATTTCCCAAGTTGGGACTACTTGCATTGTGTCGATTGAGTCGCTCGTCTGTGCTTCTGTTCTTCAGACTGTGATCAGTGCACACAAATGACACCTGCATACTTGCTTTGAAAAATCTCGATCTGTAGAATTACCAGCCTTGCAGGATGGATGATTCGAGAATGTCTTCTCAGTGTAGAAGAAAATACGTCCACGTAGCAGAGGAAGCTCTCAAAATAACAGATAATCTTGCAGCAACTGAAATAAGACCCTCAAAGTTGAACAGTCAGCTTTTAAACAGGAAAGTCAGAAAGACTGAGTTAACTATACAGTGGAAAAATTACAAACTTCCTTTTTCATTAATCAGTGGTTCTTGATCTTTCTTCACTGTTCATGTAGCCTATCTATACTTACCCTTACTATTCAATAAAATTACAGGACCTCCAAATATTTTATTTTTTTCCAGCATTGGTAGTTTCTCAAATATCAGCAACGTTCTTCCCCATCCCCCCCAAACTTCCAAGCCAAACCCTTACACTGCTGCAATGGAGCAAACTAGAACCATGACTCATTCAAAAAGAATGATTTTAGCACTCCAGTCTTGTCATCGCCATATGTTGCACTTAGTCATTTCTTGTTATTCTTCATTATCAAAGTCATTCAGGAGCAACACTATCCATCAGCAGATGCTCAATGGGGAAAAACTTATCAAAAGATCCTATGATTAATCCAAAACTCTGCAGCATATCTTAGAAAAAGCACTGGAATGTTTTGAGAGAATTAACCAGACCTCACTAGCCAAGACTACTGGATCACAGTAGAGATAAAGCTCTCTGCAGTCAGTGCTGAGACTCGGCAGCATTACAGTGTTCAGAGACAATTAAGCGTTCACTGAGCTGCATCTTGGTAGTTTACTAGGCATGGATTAAAAAGAGGTAAGAGGAGGGGATTACATCACAAGCCTGCTCATGCAGGATATATCCTATTGAAATGTGCTTAAAAAGGGTAACATCTGATATGAGAGATACAAAGGTCTGAAAATGAGAACAATAAATGCAAACTTAATTCTCACTGAAACAGTTGCACAAAAGCTACCACATATTCATTAGATGAGTACGTGGCTTATTATTTAAATTTTGAAAACTGAAGCACAACATTATACGAAGTTCAAAAAGAAAAATACTAATCTACTGAACTATTATATTTGAACTATTAGGGCAAGATATTTTTAAGATTATTTAGCAACTCCTCTCACTCGTTCTTACTTCATGACTGCTACAGTATTTACTTAATAATCTGGCTATACAAGTCTGCTTGGTATCTGCAGAGAATTATTTGGTGGGGCCTCCAAGTGTAATATTTGGCAATTAAAAGACTGATGAAACTAGTAGAGCATGAATAATAGTAGTTTTGCTTTGTTAAATGCTCTGCTTCACTGAAACTGATAATATTGTACTTAACATAAAGACACTTAGCTACTGAATGTTATACATTCATTGCTTTTTGTTGAAGTGAATTGTTGGATATCAATACAGCACACTACCAATGCAAAATATCAAAATTCAGGAGCAAAGGAGGCAACATTTGTTATCAATTCATTAAGCAAAACTGCAATGTAATCCTTTAGGCTTCACAAACAGCAAAGCAAACGTTTTAAAGAATGAAGATCAGATATGAATCTGGGATTGCTAAATGAACACAGAAGATTGGTCACGCAACTGTGAATTTCCCTGTAACAAAATGTATAAATTTAAATATTGTTTTTTGCTTCCACTCACAAAAGTGTTCTTACACAATACCTTGCTACCAAGCATATTATGATCTTGGTTTTCAGTAAACACAACCATTTCTATTAAGGAAACCTGTATCATCATTTATAATTTCATCATTTCGAAGCATCATTGCATGTTAAGTCTCAGCGCTGTCCCTAAAGTCCACACAGTACCCACTTCCCACATGTCCATGCAACGATTTCCACAAAGGTCTTCGGTCAAATTTTCTGATTTGTCACAGCTAACTAATCTCAGTCTGGGCAGAAGTTGTGACATTAGAATCATGCTCAGTGCCTCTGGATTGGTGGTAATAATGGTGTTTAGTCTGGGAGGTGGTGTGGTGGTGGTATATTAATATTAATATTTTTACATAAAACATACTTTACACTCAGTGTCAAAACAATTTCCTTCATTTTTTAGCAGTCACATTTAATGCATGTTCAGTTCATATACTATATAGCCTTTGACATAATGAACAGTTTCATCAGATAAACAGAAAATAATGGACAACAGTTTACTGAAATTATGTGTTTTCTCTTTTTAAATGTTGTTGGCTTTACCATAAACAGTACCACCAATATTTCAAATGTTGATTGATGAGGACAGAGCGATAAATGTGATCTATATGGACTTCAGTAAGACATTCAACAAGGTTCCCCATGGGAGACTGATTAGCAAGGTTAGATCTCATGGAACACAGGGAGAACTCACCATTTGGATACAGAACTAGCTCAAAGGTAGAAGACAGAGGGTGGTGGTGGAGGGTTGTTTTTCAGACTGGAGGCCTGTGACCAGTCGAGTACCACAAGGATCGGTGCTAGGTCCACTACTTTTCATCATTTATATAAATGATTTGGATGTGAGCTTAAGAGGTATAGTTAGTAAGTTTGCTGATGACACCAAAATTGGAGGTGTAATGGACAGTGAAGAAGGTTACCTCAGATAACAACAGGATGGGCCAGATCAGATGGGCCAATGGGCTGAGAAGTGGCAGATGGAGTTTAATTCAGATAAATGCGAGGTGCTGCATTTTGGGAAAGCAAATCTTAGCAGGACTTATACACTTAATGGTAAGGTCCTAAGGAGTGTTGCTGAACAAAGAGACCTTGGAGTGCAGGTTCATAGCTCCTTGAAAGTGGAGTCGCAGGTAGATAGGATAGTGAAGGCAGCATTTTGTATGGTTTCCTTTATTGGTCAGAGTATTGAGTACAAGAATTGGGAGGTCATGTTGCGGCTGTACAGGACATTGATTAGGCTACTGTTGGAATATTGCGTGCAATTCTGGTCTCCTTGCTATCGGAAAGTTGTTGTGAAACTTGAAAGGGTTCAGAAAAGATTTACAAGAAGATTGCCAGGGTTGGAGGATTCGAGCTGTAGGGAGAGGTTGAATAGGCTAGGGCTGTTTTCTCTGGAGTGTCGGAGGCTGAGGAGTGACTTTATAGATGTTTATAAAATCATGAGGGGCATAGATATGATAAATAGACAAAGTATTTTCACTGGGTTGGGGGGGAGTCCATAGGTTGAGGGTGAGAGGGGAAAGATATAAAAGAGACCTAATGGGCAACTTTTTCACGCAGAGAGTGGCAAGTGTATGGAATGAGCTGCCAGAGGAAGTGGTGGAGGCTAGTACAATTGCACACAAGCTCACATCCAAATCATTTATATAAATGATGAAAAGGCATTTGGATGGGTATATGAGTAGGAAAGGTTTGGAGGTATATGGGCCAGGTGCTGGCAGGTGGGACTAAATTGGGTTGGGTTGGCATGGATGAGTTGCACCGAAGGGTCTGTTTCAGTGCTGTACATCTCTATGACTCTATGCTCACAGCATTAGAATTTATTTTTTTTTCATGACATTATCTAAAAATGATGTGTCACACCAAAAACATTCAGCTACTTTCAAAAGAACATTGTTTTCTTCTTTATGTGAAAGGTTGGCTGAAATAACAATGACTAATATACTAAAACAGGGAATTGAGATCAAGGAAATCTACTGAAGGGCCCTAGCTGCAGTCCTAATGTTTAACTAACCTGCCCATTCTACAATACATTGTTCTTTTGTTTATCATTTCTCAAGGCTCCACTTAAGACTGGTTACCATCTGAACTTCAAATTCTGCATTCATTTTTTTTATATCAAATAGTATTTCCTGACAGCAGTGGCAATAACCTCTGCTTTGGATAAATCTACAAATCAAATAAATTAAAGCTATAAAAAATTTGCACCTGACAATTTCAGCTGAATCACTTCCTCCAGCATTACAGAAAATATTAACAAATTGAAAAAATAATCATTTCTTGTTAGAATGGTAATTTGTAATATGAGTACAATATCATATGTTAAGATCAGCTACTTTCAATGTATCATCATCAGCAGCAAGATGTCTTCATTTCATGCTGCACAGTGCAGCATTGTTCTCTGTCATATTAACTGAGACGCAGCTCAGGTTCCAGTACTATAGCTTTGGAAGGTCTAATGCTTTCTAAAGATAATGTGCTCATTAGAAAATTTATCTGTATTTGTCAATGCATTTCCATCCAAACAATTTAAAAATAAGAATGTAAGAAATAGGATCTGCTCTTCAAATCACGAAGCGAGATGGTTATTAGAGGGCATTAGAAAAACATCTCAATGAAAATGTTAATATATTCAGGAGAGATAGTGTAAGAAAATAAATAGCAAACAAAAAATTACATTATCCAAGTGGACAAACACATACATCAGGAAGCCGCAGAAATATTTATTCTCAAGGCATCCTAACAGTGAATTACATCATCCTCTTTGTTGACTCTTAGAATCTCTCATGTTTCAATGTGAATGAATCACATTCTTCTAAATTCCAGTGGGTACACTTTTTAGTCAAATATGGGATGTGGGGATTGCTAGCTGACCAGCATTTATTGCCTCTCCTTATTTGCCTTTCAGAAGATGGTAGTGAGCTGCTTTTTGGTATCAGTGAAATCCATTTTGTACACTCATCATGCAATTAGTTTATAGTACATATGAGCACATGCTACTCAAAACCCCTTCTTCACAAGATTACCCTGTCACCCCAGTAATCAATCTAGTGAACCTTTTGGTGGATCCTAACTCACTTGAACACAGACATATTCATCCTTAGGTACAAAGAGCAAAATTATTCATTTTAGAAGGGAGAACAAACGAACAGTATTATTTAAAAGGAGAGAAACTACAGAAAGCTGCTACACAAGCACACTTGTGCACAAAACATAGAAAGTTAGCACATGACGCAATATGTAGTCAAAAAGGCTAGTGGAATGTTGGATCTTATTTCAAAGGGTTTGGAGTATAAGAGTAGAGAAGTCTTACTACAACTACATCTGGTGAAACCACATCTGCAGTACTGAGAGCAGTTTTGTCCCCTTATCTAAGGAAAGATTATTTCATTGGAGGCAATCATTAGGATGATCCCTTGGATACAGGGATTGTTAAATGAGCAAAAGCTAACTAGATTGGGACCCTACTCATTGGAGTTTAGAGGATGACAGGCGATCTTATTTGAAATACACAGAAAATTTTAGGGGTTTGACAGGGTAAGTGCTGACAGAGCAAACGTTTCCCCTCATGGGAAGAGTGTCGGACCAGAGGGCATTGACTCAAAATAAAGGGGCACCAACTTAATGCTGAGGTGAGGAGGAATTGCTTCTCTCAGAAGGTTGAGTGTCTTTGGAACTCTTTGCCACAGAGGGCTGTGGGGGCGGAGTCCTTGGGTACTTTTAGGACTCAGGTAGAGCAAAATTCTTGATCAGTAGGAGAATCAAGATTATGGGGAAAATGCAGCAAAGTGAATGTCAGGACTGCCTGAATAGCCATGGCGCTATCGAATGGCAGAACAGACTCGAGGGGCTGACCCCGGTTCATATTTCTTACGGTTTTAAAGACCATGTGTAGTCTCGCAAAAGTCCTGCACACTTGCAGCAGGACCTCCTTACTTTTATGTGCCAAACTCTGGCTAGAAGGGCCAACAAATAATTAATTTGCTTTATTAACTGGAATTCAGGGTGGTGAAGGCAGCTTATGGATTAATTAGCCAGGGTACACAGTACAGGAGCAAGAAAGTCTTGCAACAACTTTATAAAATATTGATTAGTTAGGCTACATTCATGAAGTCATACAGCATGGAAACAAGCCCTTCAGCTCAACTTGCCCACAGTGACCAGGTTTCCGAGGAATACTGCGTGCAATTCCCGTCACATACTATTGGAAAGACGTGATTGCACTGAAGAAGGTGCAGAGGAGACCCACCTAGATGTTGCCTGGGATGAAAATTCTCAGTTAGGAGGAGAAACTAGTCAGAGTAGGTTTGTTTTTGTTGCTGCAGAGGCTAAGATGGGATCTGATTGAGGGATACAAAACTATGAGAGACATAGACAGAGTACATTGTGAGAATCACTTCTCCACATGCCCAAGGCCAGTGGGCATAAGTTTAAAGTGAGGAGCAAATGGCTTAGAGGAAATCTGAGGAAATACTTTTCCATCCAGAGGGTAGTAAATAGCTGGAACATGTTGCCTGAGAAGGTAGTAGAGGCAAGTACTCTTGCAATATTTAAGAAGCATCTGGATGAGAATTACAGTGTGAGGGCATGGACCAAGTATAGGCAAATGGAAGTAGGATAGTTTGGTGCTTGTTGGTTGGCATAGACATGGCCAGGCATAGCCAAAGGCCTGTTTCAGTACTATAGGATTCTTTATAACTGTTCACCTGCAAACTGCTAACTTTCTGCATTCCTTGTATAATGATAGCCAGATCCCTCCTACACCAGCTGACATTTAATAGCTTGTCACCATTCTTAATGTTTTTTTTTGAGTGAACGAAATATTCTCACATTAACCCACATTATATGCTATGTGTCACCATCTTACTCACTCATTTAACCTGCCTATATCACTTAGCAGATTTTATTCTCTCAGCTTACTGTCCCACCAAGCTTGGTATCATCAACAAATTTCAGTACATAATCAAAGTCAACAATATGTATTGTTGGCCCAGCACTGAGTCTAATGTTATTCAATTAGTAACAGCCAGTAAATCTGAAAAATAATGCTTCCATTCCTCGGTTTTCTGTCCTTTAATCAATTCCTCAGTGCATGCAAATATTGCCAAAAACCCAGGGACCCTTAATCTGTGCAATATGTCACATACCTCCAAACCTTTTCTTTTAAAAATTCAAAATATATTACATTTACTGGCTTCCCTTTGTCTACACTGTTGGTTGTATTCTTATTGTTAGATTTGTCAAACTTGGGGTAGGATTGTACATCCCTAGATGTGCAGGAAGGGCTGTGTTGGCTTTGGCAAGGTACTCGCATGTTTTCCTCCACTTCAACAATGTGGTCCTAGGTGGGAGGGCACACGGATGATCTTCCTGACCTGCTATCAATTAAAAAAACTTGAAGTGGTCAATTAACAGCCAGTTAAAAGCCTCATCTTCCTTAGTCCAACTACCTGCCTTCCCATGCAACAGGGAAACCTGAGTGGCTTTTTGGATTGTGGGGTTCTCCATTTGCCCCAATCTGGGCAAACTTGGGTGCATAGATGAGGAGGCAGGGAATGGCTGCTGAAAGCTACCACCTGACCCCCCCCCCCCCCCCCTCCATGAACTCTGTCCTACAATGAATCCTCTTTTCCTGAAACAAAACAGATTTACCTTCCTGGAGAAAGTGAGGACTGCAGATGCTGGAGATCAGAGCTGAAAATGTGTTGCTGGAAAAGCACAGCAGGTCAGGCAGCATCCAAGGAGCAGGAGAATCGACGTTTCAGGCATGAGCCCTTCTTCAGGAATGAGGAAAGTGTGCCAAGCAGGCGAAGATAAAAGGTAGGGAGGAGGGACTTGGGGGAGGGGTGCTGGGAATACGATAGGTGGAAGGAGGTTAAGGTGAGGGTGATAGGCTGGAGTGGGGGTGGGGGCAGAGAGGTCAGGAAGAAGATTGCAGGTTAGGAAGGTGGTGCTGAGTTCGAGGGTTGGGACTGAGACAAGGTGGGGGGAGGGGAAATGAGGAAACTGGGGAAATCTGAGTTCATCCCTTGTGGTTGGAGGGTTCCTAGGTGGAAGATGAGGCGCTCTTCCTCCAGCCATCATGTTGCTATGGTCTGGCGATGGAGGAGTCCAAGGACCTGCATGTCCTTGGTGGAGGGGGAGGGGGAGTTGAAGTGTTGAGCCACGGGATGGTTGGGTTGGTTGGTGCGGGTGTCCCAGAGGTGTTCTCTGAAACGTTCCGCGAGTAGGCGGCCTGTCTCCCCAATATAGAGGAGGCCACATCGGGTGCAGCGGATGCAGTAAATGATGTATGTGGAGGTGCAGGTGAATTTGTGGCGGATATGGAAGAATCCCTTGGGGCCTTGGAGGGAAGTAAGGGGGGAGGTGTGGGCGCAAGTTTTGCATTTCTTGCGGTTGCAGGGGAAGATGCCGGGAATGGAGGTTGGGTTGGTGAGGGGTGTGGACCTGACGAGGGAGTCACGGAGGGAGTGGTCTTTTCGGAACGCTGATAGCGGAGGGGAGGGAAATATATCCCTTGTGGTGGGGTCTGTTTGGAGGTGGCAGAAATGAAGACGGATGATACGATGTATCTGGAGATTGGTGGGGTGGTAGGTGAGGACCAGTGGGGTTCTGTCCTGGAAGCTGTTGGAGGGGCGGGGATCAAGGGTGGAGGAGTGGGAAGTGGAGGAGATGCGGTGGAGAGCATTGTTGATCACGTCTGGGGGGAAATTGCGGTCTTTGAAGAAGGAGGCCGTCTGGGTTGTTCGATATTGGAACTGGTCCTCCTGGGAGCAGATGCGGCGGAGACGAAGGAATTGGGAATATGGGGTGGCATTTTTACAGGGGGCAGGATGGAAGGAGGTGTAGTCTAGGTAGCTGTGGGAGTCGGTCGGTTTATAGTAAATGTCCGTGTTGATTTGGTCGCCCGAGATAGAAATGGAGAGGTCTAGGAAGGGGAGGGAGGAGTCTGAGACGGTCCAGGTAAATTTGAGGTCAGGGTGGGAAGGTGTTAGTAAAGTGGATGAACTGTTCAACCTCCTCGTGGGACACGAGGCAGTGCCGATACAGTCATCGATGTAGCGGAGGAAAAGGTGGGGTTGGGGGGGGGGGGTTGTGCCAGTGTAGCTGCGGAAGATGGACTGTTCCACATATCCTACGAAGAGGCAGGCATAGCTGGGGGCCCATGTGGGTGCCCATGGCTACTCCTTTGGTTTGGAGGAAGTGGGAGGATTGGAAAGAGAAGTTGTTCAGAGTGAGGACCAGCTCAGTCAGTTGAAGGAGGGTGTCGGTGGAAGGGTACTGGTTGGTACTGAGGAAATGAAGAAGCGGAGGGCTTTGAGTCCTTTGAGATGGGGGATGGAGGTGTACAGGGGCTGGATGGCCTATCACCCTCACCTTGCCTCATTCCTGAAGAAGGGCTCATGCCCAAAACGTCGATTCTCCTGCTCCTTGGATGCTGCCTGACCTGCTGCGCTTTTCCAGCAACATATTTTCAGATTTACCTTCCTGTCAACACAGCTCTTCACTGCAATGCAGTCTGGGTCTCCAGCAATGTTCTGCAGTCCCCGCAGTGGCCACCCAGTGGGCAGTAGTTTTTGACCATGTAGGACTTTGGGTGATGAGGCTTCCCATAAGCCAAGGAACTCTCTATAAAGAACTAAAGTGCCTGATTAGTGCTTAATCCGGCAAGTTTTCTTACCAATACAGGTAGGGTGGGTTAATTGCTGCAGAGTGTGCTAAATCTTGGGCATACTTTCTGAAAATTGAAACTCAAAGTATGATTAGGCAAAGTTTCCTGTTACAACTATCTTGATTTCACAACCAAATATAAAATTAACAGGCATGTAGTCCTCCACAATGTTCATTTATTAAAAAGGGCAAAATCACACTGCTTTGAGTGTATTATAGGTTCCAAACAGTCAGCAAGCATTAGAGAAGCAGATACATACCAATTCATGGAGGTGTGTAAACATAATAAAGGTAATTATGTTCGGGGATTTCAACTTCCACAACATTAATTGGAATAATCATAGTGTGAAAGATGTAATGGTGAGGATTTCTTGAAATGCAATCAGGAGAGCTTTTCCTGTCAATACATAAAAGATGGCACGGTGTGGAATATAATTCTAGGGAGTGAAGCTGGACTGGTGGTCAAAGTGGCAATAGGGTAACATATTAATGATAGCTACCACAACGCAGTATGATTTATGGAAAATTATGGAAAAGGAAAAAGATGGTCTGCAAAAAACAATTTTGGATTGGGAAAAGGCACATTTTATTAAAATTTGAAATATTGTAGTTACATCTACCTAACTACAGTGAAAAGCTTTGTTTGCAAACAGTACAGGGAGATCATAGTAAGCAAGGATATACAAAACAAAGGGTGCTTAGTCAGAATTAGACATGCAGGTTATACTGCACAGGATACGCACGAAGCAAGATCAAACATATTTGAAGTTAGAGAGTCCACTCATCAGTCCAATAACAGCAGGGAAGAAGCTGATCTTGAACCAGTTGGTACGTGCTGAAGCTTCTGTATCTTCTGCCTGATGGAAGAGGTTGTAGGACAGCATTACCGGGGTGGTAGGGGTCTTTGATGATGATGGCAGCCTTTCCCCCACAACAAGTGGTATAAACATAGTCCCTTAATGGAAGGTTGGCTTTCATGACGGTCCTGCTGTGCTCACAACTTTCTGGAGTTTCTTATGGCCCTGGGCAGAGCAGTTGCTGTACCAGGTCACTATGCACCCAGACAGCATGGTACATCTGTAGAAGTTGGTGAGGGTCCTGATCAACATTCCAAATTTCCTGAGCCGCCTTAGGGAAGAGGAGGCATTATTGTGCCTTCTAAACTGTCACACCTACATGGGAATGTAGACAAGGACAGATTGTCAGTTATTGTCATTCCTAGGAACTTGACACGCTAAACCTCCACTCCATTGATGTAGGTGGGGGCATGTCCTTCTCCTTTCTTCCTGAAGCTGATGGTCAGTTCTTTTGTTTTGCTGACTTTGAAATAGAGAGTGTTATCATTGTACCATGATACCAAGCCTTCTACCTCCTTTCTGTCTGCTGACTCATCATTGTTTGATATCCATCCTACCACGGTGGTATTGACAACAGACATATAGATGGCATTTGTTTGGAATTTAGCTACACAGTCGTGGGTGTAGAGAGCACAGTAGGGGGCTGAGAATGCATCCTTTGGGGGGCTCCAGTATGGAGTGTTATCGTGGAGGAGGTGCAGTTGTCTATCTTCACTGATTGCAGTCTGTGGGTCAGGAAGTTGAGGATCCAGTTGTAGAAGGTGGAGCAGAGACCTAGGTCTTGGAGTTTTCAGATCAATCAGGTGTCGATTATGGTGTTGAAAGTGGAGCTGTAGTCAATGAGTAAGAGTCTGATGTAGGTGTCCTTCTTGTCCAAATGTTCAGATGTTTCAGGGATGAGTGCAGAGCTAGGGAAATGGTGGCTGTCGTTGGCTTGTTACATCAGCAGGCCAATTGCAGGTAATCGAGGCAGGCTGGGAGGCTAAAGTTGATGTGGGCCATGATCAGTCTCTTGAAGCACTTCATGACTGTGGAGGTCAGAGCCACTGGGCAGTAGTCATTAGGGCACTCTGCATGTGCTTTCTTTGGTACTGGGATGATGGTGGTCTTCTTGACGCAGGTGAGGACTTTGGCTTATAGGAAAGAGAGATCGAAGATGTCAGCAAATACCTCTGCCAGCTAGTCCGCACAGGATCTGAGTGCTTGTCAGTGGACTTCATTCAGACCTACCACTTTCTTTGGGTTGACTCTCAGGAAGACTGATTTGACATGTGCAGTGGCAATAGAGGGAACAGGTGCTTTTGGGGCTGTTGGGACAGATAACACCATACTTCTGGCATTCTGCTTGAACTGAGCATAGAAAGCATTAAGTGCATCGGGGGGATATATTTTTGTCTGCTATCTTGAGCTGCTTCATTTGTATCAATTTATGCTGTTTAGGCATTGCCACAAGCGGCAGGTGTCCGTTGGTTGGTTTAGGTCTCTACCTTTGTCCAGTACTGCCTCTTGGCATCTCCAATGGTTTTGAGAACGTCTTATGTGGATTTTCTGTATAGGTCTGGGTCATCTGATTTGAATGCTGCACATGGCTGGTCTTCAATAGGTAGTGGATTTTCTGGTTCAACCAAGGTTCCTGGTTGGGTAACACCTGGATTGATGTCTTTGGCACGCAGTCTTCCACGCATTTGCTAATGAAGTCCATGACAGTGGCGGTGTACTCATCTAGATTTGCTGTTGAGAACTTGAATATGGTCCTTGTCCACCAATTCCAAGCAGTCCCAGAGATGCTGTTCCGCTGCCTCAGACCAGCATTGTGAAGGATCCTCTCATTTCAGCTCCTACTTGTAAGTTGGGAGGTGAAACAGAGGGTTGTGATCCAATTTTCCGAAGTGTGGACTAAGAACAAGAACAAGTAGGGAAACACTGCTGAAAAGAGCAGTGGAGGTAGTCTGAAATGCATGTGTTCCAATGCAAGTTGTATCATCGACAAGGTATATGAACTAAGAGTTTGGGATAGTACGTGGAACTATGATATTATTACGATTACGGAGACTTAGCTGAAACAGGGATGGCACTAGCAGCTGAATGTGCTTAAATGTATCAAGTGTAATAGAATGGGATGTAAAAGGGGCAGGGGAGGTTTCATTACTGGTAAAGGAGTATCTCACAGCTATACTGTGGGAGGATACATTAGAGGACTCAAACAACGAGGTAATATGAGCAAAATCCAGGAATAGGAAAGGTGAAATCAAAATGCTGGGAGTGTACAATAGGCCTCCAAACAGCCAGTGGGAGATAGTAGAGAGAAAATGTTGAGAGATTTTGGAAAGATGCAACAACAGTAGGGTTGTGGCGGGTGATTTTAACTTCCCCTATATTGACTGGGACACACTTCGTGCTAGGGGCTTGGATGGGGCAGAATTTGTAAAGACCAGCCAGATGAGTGAAGTTTCAGTGCGGGAGCATTTCAGCAGTAGGGACCATGATACTGAGAGTTTTAAGATCCTCAGGGACAGGGATAACAGCAGTCCTCAGGTGAAGGTGTTAAATTGCTTGAAGGCGAACTACAACAGTATTAGGCAGGAACTGGAGAATTTTGATTGGAGACAGTTATTTGAGTGCAAATCCACATCGGACATGTGGGCGTACTTCAAATGGCAGTTGATAAGAATTCAGGAGCTGTACATTCCTGCAAGAATGAAGAATAGGTACAGCAAGTTACATGAATCTTGGATGATCAGGGATGTTATGACCTTAAGCAAAGAGAAAAAGGAAACATACATAAGGTCTAGGAGGGTGGAAACTGACAAAGCCCTTTAAATATATAAAGAAATTTGAAAAGAACTTAAACAAGGAATTAGAAGGGCTAAAGGGAGTCACGAAAAGTCGATAGCAAACAGGATTAAGGAAAATCCCAAGTTTTTTTTATACATATATAAACAGCAAGAGGGTAGCCAGGGAAAGGTCTGACCCACTCATGCAAAATGAGGGGATCTATTTGTGGTACCAGAATAGGTAGGTGAGGTCCTCAACGAATATTGTGTGTCAGTATTCACTAAAGAGAAGGAATTACTAGAGGATGATCTCAGGGAAGGAAGTATCAAATTTCTAAGCCAAGTTGCTATTAAAAAAAAAGAAGTGATGTGCATCTTAAAAAAATAAAGATAGATAAGACCCCCAGGGTCCTGATGAAATCTATCCCAGAATATTGAGGGAGGCAAGAGAACAAATTGCTGGAGCATCGACAGACATCTTTATATCCTCTTTGGCCACAGGTAAGGTTCCAGAGGACTGGAGAATAGCCAATGTTGTCCCATTGCTTAAGCAAGGTAGTAGGGATAATCGAGGAAATTACAGGCCTGTGAGCCTCACATCAGTGGCATGGAAATTATTCAAAAAGATTCTCAGGGACAAGATTGAAATGCATTTAGAAGCAAATGGACTAATTAGCAAAAGACAGCATGGTTTTGTGCAGGGGAGATCGTGCCTCACTAACCTGAGCAAGCTTTTTGAGGAGGTGACGAAAATGATTGACAAGGGGATTTCAGTGAAGCCTATGACAAGATCCCTCATGGCAGATTGGTACAAAAGATGAAATCACATGGTATCAGGAGTGAGCGGGCAAGATAGGTACAGAACTGATAGGATTGGTCATAGGAGACTGAGGGTAGCGGTGGTTCAACACCTCCATGCTGTAAAATAAAAGTTTACTTCCAAACATAATTTGGGTTCTTGTGTCATTGTTACAATTTATAGACTTAAAAACAGTTGCGTTTTAAACTGTTTCCTTTAAATCAAAGGTAAAATGGAGCAGTCCGAAGAAGGGAGATGTGACCTCCTACTATACCTACCTGAAGACAGGCCCATGAGCTTACTCCCTTGCGGACAGGGGCCCAGCATAAAATCTTGACACAAAAGGGGAATAGGTAGCTGGTTTTGCTGCACACAGACTCTGAGTTAGACTGTCAGAGAGATTTGGAGAAAGACTTAAGAACAGTAACTGCTATGCCAAGCAGAGAAAAGGGACTGTTTCGGTGTTAACCATCATGCAGAGCGCTGGTGAGAGCAGTTTTCTTGTTTAAAGAAATAAAGTTTATGGACATTTAAAGATCAGAATATGCCTTATTACTGTAATTTCAATCAATTATTCTCAGAAAGTTGAGTGAAGGGACTTTGTTGTTTTTGAAGAAGTGTGTTCAGGCCACACAGATTTAAGGTGATTGGCAAAAACACCCTACAATGACTAAGCAAAAACTGTTTCGCCTTTCAGCGTGCTTAGAATCTCGAGTGCAATGCCTGAAAGTGTGGCAGAGATAGATTCAATTGAGGCCTTCGTTAGAGAATTGGATAATTAGCCCTAGAGATATTTCTCTTCAGATAAGGGGGAAAACATCAAATGAATTGGAATGGGCGAGTTCCTCTTGCAGAGAGCCAGCACTGACATGAAGAGCAGAATGGCCTTCTTTTGTAACCATATTATGATTCAGTAAAAGAGATAATGCATGATACTTGTCTAGTTAGATTTTAATTTAATGAGATCATGACATTGTCTACTACAGTATAACTTACCAGTGTTACTATCAGGGCATTGAATATCATACGTTCTGTTACATTATGTCATAAATTATAAATTGGTGCATCAATATTAAACAAGTACTATCAAATGTCTAGATATGATTGTAGCCAAGTTATTATACCAGGAAAAAAAAAACCCTGAATTTACATGGGCACACTTAAGTACAACCATTAGATTTACTTTCCGCTAGCAAAAATGCCATGTTTAAATACAAACCTTCATTATTTATCATAATATACCCATCTGCCCTTCAATGGGCAATGGAAACTGACAACCAAAACTTTACTGTGGCAAATCCAACAAGGCTACAAAGAATAAGCGGAGTGGAGTGATTATTGAGCAATGCTTCAGTGACAACCACCTGTGGGTCTGTCAAAAGGCGTTTGCAATGACATAGGCACTCTTGTGGCACAACGGTGGTGTCCCTACCACTGACCCAGGAGACCTGGGTTCAAGTCCTACCTGCTCCAGTAATTGTGTAATAATATTGATGAACAGGTTATTACAAAACATTTTTATAGTATCACAAAACTGTTGCAATACAGAAGGAAGTGATGTAACCCATTGCCTATGTGCAATGTCTCCAACGAAATCTTGCTCAATGTCATTTTCTGTCTCCCTGTAATCCCACACATTGTTCCATTTCAAATAACCATCCAATACCATTTTGACTGCCTTAATTGAACCCTTACCATACCCTTAGGTAGTGCATTCCAGATTCTAACCATTCATTGTATGACAATGTCTTACATCACTTTTGCTGCTTTTACTAATTACTTTAAATCTGTGTTCTCTTCTTCTTGATCCCTTTAGAAGTGGGAACATTATTGGCCTATTTACCATGCGTAGACCTCTTGATTTTGAATTATTTAATTAGAATGTCTCTCAGTCTTCTCTCTTAGGAAAGAGAAGGTAGAGATACAGAATTGCATAGTTTAATGAATCTGGAAGTGTTAGAATGGAGATTGCAACGAATCATTGTTTCGACTGATCCAGCTAAAATAACAGCGTAGTTCTCATTTAGAAGAGACAAACAGGAAAGTTCAGATATTATTTGGCTCATTCTTTAAAATCACGTCCAGAATAGAACCACAGCGTGAACCTTAGATGGAAGATATAACTGCCAATCAGTAGGCTGGCACTTCTGATCCACCCAGCATATTTATAACTAGCAAATGATAGGCAGGAATCTCAGTTTGCGAATTACTGCTCTTGCCCCCAACTTCTCACATCTGATGACTTTCTACAGGGCTGACCCCTTACTTACATGGCCATGAAGAATCAGTATTGAAAGGTCAGCACTTAGTCTATATCACAATTTCCACAAATGTTACAATGGGAGTAACTAACTTGGTACCACATATCCATACTTTTCTCATAAAGTCTTTAAATATTAACCACATGTCTACTTTGATTAAAATAAATGCCAGCATTTGGGATTATTATTGAGTAGTTTATTTATCACTAAAGGAAACATTTCAAGTCATACCTTAAAAGGTATTTTCAGAAAAGCAGCAATTTTTTAAGTAGCATCTGTTCATTGCATCAGAGTCATAGAGATGAACAGCACAGAAACAGACCCTTCGGTCCAACATGTCCACGCCAACCAGATATCCCAACCCAGTCTAGTCCCACCTGCCAGCACCTGGCGCATATCCCTCTAAACCTTTCCTATTCATGTACTCATCCAGATGCCTTTTAAATGATAAAATTGTACTAGCCTTCACCACTTCCTCTGGCAGCCCATTCCACACATGCACCACCTTCTGCATGGAAACGTTGTCCCTTAAGTCTCTTTTACATTTTTCCCCTCTCACCCTAAACCTATGCCTTCTAGTTCTGGACTCCCCCACCCCAGGAAAAAGACCTTGTCTATTTACCCTATCCATGTCCCTCATGATTTTATAAACCTCTATAAGCTCAACCCTCAGCCTGCAACCGCTCCAGGGAAAACAGCCCCACCCTATTCAACCTCTCCCTATCGCGCAAATCCTCCAACCCTGGCAACATCCTTGTAAATCTTTTCTGAATTATTTCAAGTTTCACAACATCCTTCTGATAGGAAGGAGACCGGAATTGCACGCAATATTCCAACAGTGGCCTAACCAATGTCCTATACAGCTGCAACATGACCTCCCAACTCCTGTACTCAATACCCTGACCAATAAAGGAATGCATACCAAATGCCTTCTTCACTATCCTATCTACCTGAGATTCAACTTCCATGGAGCTATGAACTTTCATTCCTTGTTCAGCAACACTCCCTAGGACCTTACCATTAAGTGTATAAGTCCTGCTAAGATTTGCTTTCCCAAAATGCAGCACCTCACATTTATCTAAATTAAACTCCATCTGCCACTTCCCATCTAATCAAGATCCCATTGTAATCTGAGGTAACCTTCTTTGCTGTCCACTACACCTCCAATTTTGTGTCATCTGCAAACTTACTAACTATACCTCTTATGCTCACATCCAAATCATTTATATAAATGATGAAAAGTAGTGGACCCAGCACCGACCCTTGTGGCACTCCACTGGTCACAGGCCTCCAATCTGAAAAACAACCCTCCCTCACCACCCTCTGTCTTCTACCTTTGAGCCAGTTCTGTATCCAAATGGCTAGTTATCCTTGTGTTCCATGAGATGCTAACCAGTTTTCCCATGGGGAACCTTACTGAAGTTCATACAGATCACATCTACCACTCTGCCCTCATCAATCCTCCTTGTTACTTCTTCAAAATACTCAATGAAGTTTGTGAGACATGATTTCCCACAAAGCCATGTTTACTATCCCTAATCAGTCCTTACGTTTCCAAATACATGTACATCCTGCCCCTCAGGATTCCCTCCAACAACTTGCCCACCACCAACTTCAGGCTCACTGGTCTATAGATCTCTGGCTTGTCCTTACCACTCTTCTTAAATAGCGGCACCACATGAGCCAATCTCTCGTCTTCTGGCACTTCACTTGTGACTATCAATGATACAAATATCTCAGCAAGGGGCCCAGCAATCACTTCCTTGGCTTCCCACAGAGTTCTAGGGTACACCTGATCAGATCCTGGAGATTTATCCACCTTTGTGTGTTTCAAAACATCTGGCACTTCCTCCTCTATAATTTGGACATTTTTCAAGATGGCACCATCTATTTTCCTACATTCTATATCTTCCATGTCCTTTTTCACAGTAAACGCTGATGCAAAATACTCGTTTAGTATCTCCCCCATCTCCCGTGGCTCCACACAATGGCTGCCTTGCTGATCTTTGAGAGGCCTTATTCTCTCCTTAGTTACCCTTTTGTTCTTAACGTAGCTGTAAAATCCCTTTGAATTCTCCTTAACTATTTGCCAAAGCTATCTCATGTCCCCGTTTTACCCTCTGATTTCCCTCTTAAGTATACTCCTACTGTCGTTATACTCTTCTAAGGATTCGCTCGATTTATCCTGCCTGTACCTGACATATGCTTCCTTTTTCTTCTTAACCGAACCCCTAATTTCTTTAGTCACCCAACATTCCCTACACCTACCAGCCTTTCCTTTCACCCTAACTGGAACTGGACTCTCAATATCTCATTTCCGAAGGCTTCCCATTTTCCAGCGGTCCCTTTACCTGCCCCCAGTCAGCCTTTGGAGGTTCTTGCCTAATACCATCAAAATTCCTCCAATTTAGAACTTCAAGTAGAACAAATACTTTGAGCAAAACAAAGATAATAAATTCATATATCTGAAATATCCATTCTAGTAATATCTCAACTGAATATATACTCTTAGCATTTTGGATAACAGTACTTCTGAATACTTTGGCTCCATCAAAATCTGTTCTATCTTTTTTTCTCCCTCCATTTTCTTTCCTGATCTTTGTCGGATCTCTTCACTTCTTAAATGTCTGCCCCTTACTGCAAACATTATTCCACAGTCACCTTACAATCTGCCTTCCAAAAGTCTGCTTTCCAAACAATACTTTTGTTTTGACAATGTGTCTTGTCAGCACACTACAGCTCAATCCAGACTTCCCCATGTAGACTTTCCAGCCTGGTCTGCTGAATACTGAGCAAGATTAGAACAATGGTTCCTCCTTAATCAAAAAGTGTTCAAGTCAAATCTAGGATTCCTGTAACTGCCCTGGTGAAAATCAACCAACCTCAGTACAGACTGGGAACTGAAACTTTGACTTTCCTCGGACTATATGGCTTATCCACTGACTACTAATCAGTGAAGCCACGTGAACATCATCAGAGATTATCTTCTTTCACATTGTTCATCCTTTCTTTTTGTTTCCTCTAGGTCCTGACTGTCTCTTCGAGATACACTTCCATAAATGTCCCCATTTGATATCTCTGATAAAGCTATTGCGTGTAGAACAGTTCTGATATGGAGTGCCAGAAAGCAAGGAGGACAACGCAGTTGTTATTATCCTCATCTGGCAATTACAAACACACTTCGAGTAGGTGACATGGCAAAGCAATTAGAATAGTTCCCAAGTGGCCTTTAATTATGTGTGAACTTTGACCAGAACCAGTACATATTAAGAAACTCAAAAGGGATTACATTAGTTGGAAAACTGTGAAACCACTCTGCGTTTCCAGTGGAAATAGTCAAGAGGGACACTGCGAGGTTCTTCATTCTCAAAGATGTTCAAAAGGTGAGAGAGAAAGACTTGGGGAAAACTATTCAAAGTCCAGAAAAGCATGCAGATAATACTCCTGCTGCAGATGATAAGAGTCAGCAAGAACTTGCTCTTGCTTTAGAGGCACCCAGGATAATCTTCCAGTCCAGGGTTCCAATCTGTGGAGCAGGCTGAGATGTGCTTGCATTTACTCTTCAAGTGCACCAGGAAAGCTCCGTGATGAGCAACCTGAAGAAAGAAGATGGCTCAATAACATCTCAGCTTGACATTTTTAGGATAAATAAATCCTTCTATGCCAGGCTGCCTGACATGAAACCCACAGATAATACTGCCTCCCAGTCTTTACTGTCCTCTGTCACAGAGGTATTAGATGATAGCAGCAGAAGAGGCTGGACCAACTGTTAAATGTGGATGAACTGACTGAGCCTCTCTTTCTGAAGAGTAAAACTCCTGGTCGCGACAACTTACCAGTGCAGTTGTATTGAGCTTTTAATTGGCTGGGACCTGGTGGTGTATTCTAGGCAGAGGTGGCCTGCAGACCAACGGTCTTGTACATGTCCGCGCGCATGTGTGCACTGGGGCGGAGGTACAGACCCTCCACTGTCCGCATCCTGGTGGCCACTTTTGTGAGCCAGCATTAAGCTGTGTGTAGACCAGTGCTATGCAAACACCCCTCGTGAAAAAAACTGCAAATGAAAACACCTTTGACTACAAAGTACACGAAGCAGTGGTCAGCATGTAATGTCCTTGAGACGCTGCTGGAAAGGACAGGATTGATCCTGTCTCATGGTTCCCTAAGCAGACTGTTAAAGTCATTTGGCAGAATGCCTCACCACCAGAACTTTCCAATGTAGCTTGGCTGATGGTGAGAGGGTAATACCCATCAAAGAAGGTCTGGAGAGAGACGCAGTGGTTTGTATCAAGTTTCGTCCTGAGCGCTCCGTGACACTGCTCTATGGTGTGTTGCCTGGGACCAACATCAATTGCACCTGAAGGACTATCAACTCGGTCACAGGCACTCTTTGGTCTGCCAATGTAAAGAATTGACCTTGACCAAGTATGGCAGACTGACACATTCCAAGGTCCAAGACCACATGCTGAGGGATGTACTAAAGCTTGGATCAGCAGTTGCTAAGGCATAGTGGGGAAAGACCACTGTCTAAAGTCTTTGTGAGAAAGCATAATGAGGCTCCGTTCAGTTCTCAGACTCCTGTTACTTCAAACATATGCAAATATTTGTTACTGCGCAAGTTAAAAATGCCATTTTTTGCAACTGCATGATAGCTCTGTGGGATGTCAAATTCCAATATATGTATATTTTTTTCTTCTCTGAAAAGACTGTATGGAACACATTGAGAAATCTTTGTCAGTACTTATAGATAAATTCATGAATAAACTATATTTTTACAATGAAAAAATCTACAAGGCACAAGTCAGTCATGTGATGGAACACTCTCCACTTGGCTGGATGAGTGTAGTTCCAACAATACTCGAAGCTTGATCACCATCCAAGATGAAGTAGCTCACTTGATTGGCACCACATCCATAAATATCCACTCCCTTGATCACTGATGCTCAGTTGCAGCAGCACTGCATACCATCTACAAAGTGCAATGCAAAATTCACCAAGGCTCCTTAGACAGTACCTTCCAAACTCACGACCATTGCCAATTAGAGACAGACAAGAAGAAAATGTGGTGAGGTGAGTGATGGAGATGCAGATGTCACCTTGGAAGTTAAGAAGAAGGCTTAAGACCAGATGGAAAAACGTATTGCAGCAGACTTAAAATGCAGTGAGATTAAAAGAGGAGCTCCAACTGAGAAGGTGGAGAAAAGTGATCAACCAGCATGAAGAAGACCCCAAGTAAAAAGGAGAATAAGTCATCGATAGTGAAGATAAAAATCACACAACACCAGGTTATAGTCCAACCTGGTTTAATTGGAAGCACACTCGCTTTCAGAGCGCCGCAGAGAGTTACATTGTACTTTGCTCAAAAACTGCATGAATTTATGTAAAACTCTGTTATCTCACTTTTTAGATTAGAATCAATCTAAACATCATGGCACAGACAGAAAACACAGGGGGCTAACACCTTCAACATATTGTCTAGCTAAGACCAATTATTACAGTTAACCTGAGAATGCAACTTAAAAAAAAGTTTTGTGAGTTACACATGAAAGAATTGAAACTATCATGGTATTCGCACAGATGAAAGACTCAACAAACAATCAAGGTATTTTTCAATGTATAATTTCAGTTACATCTCACTGTAAACTTTTGCTATAAATTCTATGCCTTACAATTGTGTCCTCCACAACCACCTGATGAAGGAGTGGCACTCCGAAAGTTAGTGTGCTTCCAATTAAACCTGTTGGACTATAACCTGGTGTTGTGTGATTTTTAACTTTGTACACCCCAGTCCAACACCGGCATCTCCAAATCATCGACAGTGAAGATAACGATGCTAAAGATGTTATGATCGTCAGTCACAGTACTGGTACAAACAACCCGTCAAGCACCATCTGCCTCACAAGTGGCAGACAGCAGATCATGCATTGGACTTAATGGTCATCCTAGTACCCACTGAACTAGGCTGAAAGCAAGTCATCCTTAAGCCTGAGGGACTGGCCAAGGAGCCAATAATGATAAATGCGGAGTGCCTAATACAAAGTACAAGTGAAACTATTTTACTTAGCAATATAGTTATGGGAACACCTAAGCTATTTTATATAAAACAGAGTTAATTAGCATAAGATGACACCGAGCATGCTGGAATTCTGAAATTAAAGCAGAAAATGCTTGAAATATCAGGTCAGCAAGCATCAGTGAATAGATAATCAGAGTTAATGTTTCACGTCTGTGACCAGCTTCACTTAGCTCAGTCCACTAAGAATTGAAGAGACAGTATTTCCAAAAACGACAAACATACTTAGGATGAAAACAAGTAGGATTATTAGCAGCATAACAATTCACCTGCTTATTCACTTTGTTCTGTTGAACTCATTCCAAGAAAGTATGCTTTTATCAAATGGAGTAAGAAAATATCCATATTGTACTAAAATGTTGACTCCTTGTCTCTCTACAGATGCTGCATGGTCTGTTTTTCTATCAGATTTCCAGCACCTGCAGTGTGGCTTCTTTACAGTAAGTTAAAGTAACATGAACAACCTTTAAATGCAGCACTGCGGCGGTACGGTGGCACAGTGGTTAGCACTGCTGCCTCACAGCGCCAGAGACCTGGGTTCAATTCCTGCCTCAGGTGACTGTGTGGAGTTTGCACATTCTCCCCGTGTCTGCGTGGGCACCCCTCCGGGTGCTCCGGTTTCCTCCCACAGTCCAAAGATGCGCAGGTCAGGTGAATTGGCCATGCTAAATTGCCTGTAGTGTTAGGTTAAGGGGTAGATGTAGGGGTATGGGTGGATGTAGGGGTATGGGTGGGTTGCGCTTCGGCGGGGCGGTGTGGACTTGTTGGGCCGAAGGGCCTGTTTCCACACTGTAAGTAATCTAATCTAATCTCATCACTTTCAAACACATCGCAATCGCAATTTTGCTTTGACTTGTATTACAAAATAGCTAAGCATGAAATGCTTGGTGTGATAGACAGTGTTCCCTCTAAACTGTGCAGTCTCTGTGCCAGCCAATGGAATGCTGACACATTCACTTCCAGCTTCAGAGATCATTGCTGATCAAAAATAGGAAGTATATTGGTGGAAAATTAATATCGGGACTTAATTTATACCTGTAATGATGCGGATTAAAATTACTGCAGCTAAGAAAATATTTACAATTCTAGACAATTATGGCCATTACAAACCTTTTCTCAAGAATGTAAAGATTAATCTTTCTTCAATTTCCCTCAACTCAGAAGGACAGTACCAAAATAGTTTTGCAAATGTGGGCAGCAGAGTGACACAGAGGTTAGCACTGCTGCCTCACAGTGCCAGGAACTCCGGTTCAATCCCAGCCTTGGGTGAGTTTATGACATTCTCCCTATGACTACATGGATCTCCTCCAACAGTCCAAAAATGGGCAGGCTAGGTGCCTGCCATGGTGAATGCAGGGTATATGGGGATAGAATCTTCTGAGGGCCGATGCAGACTTGATGGGCCAAATGGCCTTTTTCTGCATTATAGTGATTCTATAATTCTAATTCTTACTCTTGGCACAATTTGTATTTTGTACTCAAAAAATAATTCAATTATAGCTTCTCTCCTATTTGGATCCTATACTCCTGGCAAAATCTTTTAAGTTTAAGACAGTCAAGATCCAGATCTCAATGCTCAGTCACAAACAAACCTATTACTAATCTAATATTAAGTGGCAATGTCAACTAGAGGTCAGATACTTGGTGCAGCTAATGGAATACTGTCACACTAATGAGGCAAAAGAAAAAGGTATAATTTTAATTTTCATCTAACCATTAAGTATCTATCCTGATGTAGTCTTCAGCTAAATACAGAACAACTTGGATAAGTAGTATCCCACGTAATTGCAAATATAGATTAAAAGTGAAGGGATGTTAGGTTGGATAATTCCCCAAAAACCAGTGCCGGGATTGCAATATATTCAGAACGACAAGTTGCTGCTGCCTGCTTATTTCCCTGATTATTGCAAATATGCCATGTTCCTGAAAATAAAAATACTATTCACACTGCCACCTACAGTGGATTAACAGAATTTCTGCCATAAGAACAGAAAAGGCTGGGGGAAAATATAGGTCAGATAGTATCTGTGGAGACAGAAACACAGTTAATATGACCAGGAACCAAACTTCTGAATCTTGAATTGTAAATTAACACAAATGTAAGTGAACTGCCTGAAAAGCCCAAATAAAACAAGAAAAAAGGAAAAAAACTGCAGATGATGGAGATCTGAAAGAAAACCAAAATGTGCTAGAGAAACTCAGGTCTGGCAGCATCAGTGGTGAGAGAAACAGTTAACATTTAGAGTCCAGTGACCCTTCATCAGAACTGAAAGCAGCTGGGAAATGGTAGTATTTACACTGATGACCAGGATGGGATTGAGTGATTGCTTTGTAGCGTATCTCTGCTCTCTCAATAGAAATGACCTTGCGCTACCAGTTGTGTGCCACTTCAACACACCACCACCTTCCCACGCCAACATTTGTGTCTCATTCTTGCTGCAGTGCTCGAGTGATGTTTAACACAAACTGGAGAAACAAGAAATCTCATCTTCTGCATAGGTACCTTTTAACCCTCAGGACTCAGAATTTATAGAACCCCCAGTGTGGAAACAGGCCATTCAGCCCTACAAGTCCACACCAACTCTTCGACTAGCAACCCACCCAGACCTATTTCCCTACTACTCTACATTTTACCCCTAACTAATGCACCTGGAGGAAACTCATGCAAACATGGGGAGAATATGCAAACTCCACTCAAACAGTAACCTGAGGTTAGAATTGAACCTGGGTCCCTGGCACTTTGAGGCAGCAGTGCTAACCACTGAGCCACTGTGTCAACTCAATGTCATGTTTTACAATTTCAGAGAATGAACATCTTCCTCCATGATCATTATCCACCCATACATCCCAAGGTCCTGTTCTGTATGGGTTGCTCCTAGCATAGCCAACCCATTTTCAATTACTCACACTGCCCCTTAGCACTGATTCAGCATTGACTTCCATCTCAGCTTATTATCAGCAATCTGCTTCTCTTCTTTACTTCCCAACACCCCCCACCTCATTCTTTGGGCACTTTCTCCATCTATTCTGCTCACTCTTTTTTCCTTCTCTTGAAGGGTCACTGGACTCTAAATGTTAACTATTTTTCTCCTCTCCCTAGATGCTGCCAGCTCGGCTGAGTTTCTCCAGCACTTTGTTTTGTTCAAAGACAATTGGAGGATTTCCCTAATGAATCAACAGGCTACATTAATGGCATCAGAACAATGTAGACAAGGGTGTTCCCTAACATGACCTGGACTCATTTTTAATTGATTGGTGTGGTGATACAGGAGCTGTAAACTAGCTTTTGCGTCCCTTGGGTAGGGAAAAGCTGGGGAGAAAACAAAACAAAAATTCAGCTCTTATTGCTTTCAATTCAATGATTTGGTTATGAAATCTGAATGTGTTGATGTAGCATGAAAATAGAATGCACTGCCCTCCAACTGCACATGAAGAGTAATGCCTTGATGGAGAAAACCATTACCAGGAAAATCATGCCTGCATCTCAGAGTTTGAGGGAGACAAACATGAGTTAGAAGTAATGGTGCTAAGGTTAAATAAGCTTAATAACAAAGGAATGAGGGGCAAAACTAGCTGAAGTAGATGGGAAAGGAATTTAGCTGCAAAGACAGTTGAGGAAAAATATTCCACATTGCTCATAACAGAGGCATTTCCAGTGCGAAAGAAGGATTCTAACAATCATTGGATAAGTCAGCCACGATTAACCAGAAAAGTTAAGGATGGCATCAAATTAACAGAAAAAATACACAATATGATAAAGGTTAGTGGTTAGCCACAGGATTGGTAAAGTCTTAAAAACCAACAGAGATAATCAAAAAAAAGGGAGAAAACAGACATTAAAGGTAAAATTGTAAGTAAAATCAAGGCCCACCCCACAAGAGTTACTTTATATATGCAAAAAAGGAAGAGAGGGGCAAAATGAACATATACCTCTTAGACATGAAACCATGGCTATAATAATGGGAAATCAGTAGTGGACAAAAGAACTGAGTAAATCTTTTCCAACATTCTTCACAAAAGAAGTTGCTAAATATTAATAATGAAAAGACAAAAGGGGAGAGGAAATTAATACAAAAACTGCCACTGAACAAAGAGTATAAGGGAAACCAATGAAGCTAAAGATCAATAAGTCCCTTGGTCCTAATAGGATGTATCCTAGGACATTAAAAACAGCTACAAAGATAATGGATGCACTGGCAATCTTCTAACAATCCTTAAATTCTGGAAAATTCTAGATGATTGGAAAATTGCCAAAGTAACATCTTTATTCAAAAAGGGAAGACGACAAAAAAAACTAAATATAGGCCAGTTAACTTAATATCAGGAAAATATTAGTCTATTATAAAGGATGTAACACCAGAGCATTTAGAACTGTATAATATGATCCAGAGGAGTCAGCATAGCTTCACAAAACTCATGCCTGAAAAATTTAGTACAATTCTATGAAGTGAGAATAGGCAGGAGAGATTAAGGGGAAGCAGTGGATGTGACGTATTTGAATGTTTTGAAGGTGTTTAATAATGTACCACATGTTAAGCTACTTAATACATTAAGAGTGCATGATGTTGGAGGTAGTATATTGGCAGGGATACATGATTGGCTAACTAACAGAAGACAGAGTTGGGATAAAGGGGGCATTTTCAGGATAGTAACCTGTAACTAGTGGAGTGCCACAGGCATAAGTGCTGGGGTGACAATTATTTACAATGTATCTTAATTCCTTGGACGCGGAAAGTTAATATAAAATAGCCAAGTTTGACATCAAAGTTGGTGAGAAGGCGGAGGGTCAAATAAAACACTATGTTTACAAATAGTCTGCTACAGCCCTGTGTAAAGGCAGTGATGGAGTCAGCGGTGAGGTGAAGAAAATTGTGGCCATGGGTAGAGACAATGGCTTTGAACTTTGACAATAAAGATGGCGTATCTGTTCTGCCCAAAGGCAGGTCCTTGATTCATTTGCTGTTGGTGCTTCATTATGAGTGGATTCCTTGGCCATTTTTGAGAGTGGTCATTTGCCACTCCCTTCTTCTATCAGCAGTAGGCTGAAGAGATAGATCCTGCATCTGCCTATGCTGGAATGAGAATCAAACCTGTCCTTTTCTGATGATTAATGAGAGAAAACAAAGTCTAACCGGGATTTTCTCTAGCTTTTTATGTAAAATTGAGGACAGGATGGCATTACAAGGGATGCTTGGATACAACTAGTTAAGCAACATTGGAATCAAAGTCTAGTCCAACAGCTGGTCAATGAAGCAGATGCATTAGAAGAGGCTGCCTTGATTTTATCATACATCTGCCTGTCTGTCAAATCCCTGTCCCAAACTAGAGAGTGAAAGCTGTGAAATACCAGACTGGAATTTTTGTGTCTTATTTACTGCAGTAAATCTGACGCCCTCTGCTGGAATAGGGACAGCCGATAAAAAAGCAACAGCAAGCTAAGGTGTCATCAACATTAAGTGAAAACAGTTTAATAAAATATTTCAATAATTGTAATTTACTTCTAAATGTATGAAATATTCTGGTGTTCTACTTTGTATCTTTTTTTAAAATATAAGCAAAAAAATTATTAATTAATGAAATCCAGATATTCCAAATATTTTGGTTTTGTGACAGATACTGAAGTTCTATCAGGTTATTCTTATTCATACCTTCTTAATATTGTGGGCAAAGTAGAAAAGTTACAAGGCCTTTTTTTTTTGCTTAAACCACATCATTTACACCATGGCAGTAGGTTCACCAAGCTCCTGAAAATATATCTGTCAACTCAGCTGATCAATGTAATTAATTTGAGTGATATTTCGATATATGCTGTTAACTAATTTTAGCTGAAATGGGGGTAAAGAAGATAGAATCTGCACCAATGTCATCTCAATTAAAAAGGGGAAAAACAAGAATGCCGATTTTCCTCATCAACACTTAGGAAGAGTAGGATAAGGGTTATTTGATGATACCTACTCCACTCCTAGTCGTCCTTTTATTCCTCACATACCTATAGAAAGCTTTAGAGTTCTTCTTTATTCTATCTGCTAAAGACTGATCATGACCTCTCCTTGCTCTTCTTAACTCTCTCTTTAAATCCTTCCTAGCTAATCAGTAACTCTCCATTGCCTCATCTGAGCCATCTCATCTCATCGTCACATAACCTCCTTCTTCCACTTAAAACAGATGCAATTTCAGTCGTAAACCACGGTTTCCTTATCTTATCACTTTCTCTCTGCCTGACTGTGACATACCTATCAAGAACATGCAATATCTGTCCCTTAAACCAGCTCCACATTTCGATTGTCCCCATCTCCTGCATTTTGCTACTTCATTCTATGCATCTTAAGTCTTGCCTAATCATATTATAATTGACTTGCCCCATCAATAACTCTTGTGCTGTGGCATGTACCTATCCCTTTCCATTGCTAAATTAAACATAACTGAATTATGGTCACTCTCTCCAAAGTGCTCACCTACCACTAAATCAAACACCTAGCCTGGGTCACTGTTAAGCACCAGATCCAATGTGGCCTCCCCTCTTGTCAGCCCTTCAACATCCTATGTCAGGAAATCCTCCTGCACACATTGGACAAAAACTGATCCATGTCATGTACTAGAGTTATAGCCTTTCCTGATGAAGGGCTTTTGCCCGAAACGTCGATTTTGCTACTCGTTGGATGCTGCCTGAACTGCTGTGCTCTTCCAGCACCACTAATCCAGTATTTGGTTTTCAGCATCTGCAGTCATTGTTTTTACCTTATAGCATTTCCAGTCAATGTTGGGGAAGTTAAAGACCCCATCATTCACTCAACATTTCTGGCTTAAGATTGTTAAGAATTTTTCAGCCTTATCTTTCGCAATGACATGTTCAACTGTTCCATCATTGAGGATGGGGATACTTGTGGGGCCTTCTCCAGCATTCACAACTAGATGTGGCAGGAAAGTAGATCTTGGATCTAATCTGTTGGTTGTGGGATCGTTTAACTCTCACTTACTGATATACCAAGTTTTCATCTTGGGTCTTTGAATTAAACTGACTGATTTACAGGAGCATTTTTACTTCTGAAAAGGTGAGTTTGTTATTGTAAATCAGATCTTTTGAATTTTATTTGGTACTTGCTGAATTTTAGTGCAAATATTACTCAATGAAAATGAACCTTTGATGTCTAATGGTGACTTTAATGTGTATGCAAGATTTGAACTGGATGCTATGGCTCACTGCAGCATTAATGAATAAATAGAATAAATAAAAAAAGTTAAATTGTGTCTTACAAACTCTTCATTCGTGTTCTCTTCTGATGCAATAAATCTGGCTTCAGAATAATGGCGTTTATCTTTTTGTTCTAAACATCATATCCCCAGGTTGCAGATTAACTTCAGGTCAAGGAAGAACTTATGAGCTAGTCTTAGAGGTGCTCAAAATCAATCTGCTGACAACTTTCTCCTCTGCTTTTTCATTCCACTTAGTGGGAAAACACTTCAGCTCCATTCACTGCGCTACCTTAAACTCAGATTAAAAAAATAAATTGCTGCAGAAAACTAATTCGGCCAATTAGACTATATTGAACTCACCAGTATCACATTTGCCACATTTTTCTCCCTTTCACAACTGAGCAGGAATCTTCATATGTGATCCAAGATTGAGTGTTTTTTTTAAATTGACTTGTGGGATGTGGGCATTGCTGGCTGGGCCAGCAAATGTTACCCATTCCTAGTTGCCCTTGAGAAGGTAGTGGTGAGCTGCATTCTTAAACCACTGCAACCTATTTGGTGGAGGTACACTCACAATACCATCAGGAAAGTAGTGTGAATATTTTGACCCATTATCACCGCACATGCAACCCTGTTCAAAAAAAATTTGGCATCATGAATTCTTGTTAAGAACAAAACTCTGCCTGATGTTTCCTTCTCTATGTCACAGGCACTTGGAACCAAATGTAGCACGACTTTTATTTCATTTGGGAAACCCTTCTTCGTCAGTGAGGGTGGTAAGTAATCGGGCCATGGTGAGTGACCCTTGAGTGAACATTAACTAACCAGGCCCTAACTGCTGGCAAGTCAAATAAAAAAGTCCAGTGAAACTTCTTGGTCAGCACTTAATTGCTGAGGTTGTAAGAAGGGAATGAGTATCTCTCCATGGCCAACTTGTTCCATCTTTTGTCTTTCTTACCACCTCCCTTGCTACCTCCAGCGAAGTGAAAAGGCGTTCCGTGGTAGCTCCCAGGCACTCCAGTGATTAAACAATAAAACCACCGCATTGCATTCTATCAGGAATTTGGAACTACACTAAGTAAATACAAACAAATTGATAATAGTACACCAAACACATGTAACTTCTAAGTGATAGGATTCAAAAAGAAAATGCCACTTAAAATATACTACACCATTTTTAGTAATTAGTGGCATTTTCAAAAAAACTGTAATAAAATCATTACAACAAAGATTGTCTTTGCCTTGACAACATTCTGGTTGCAGTACTCAAAACGTGTGAAGAACTAGCTGCATCAATACAGTTACAACATTAGCATCTACGTAACAATGTGGAAAATTACCCAGGTGAATCCATTCCACAAACTGCAGCAGAAATCTGATCTGGCTAACTACCATCTCATCATCACAGACAGTAGGTGAAGACAAAAAGGTCTGAAAATTGTGAAGCGACAAATCAAGCATACATTATTGCACAAAGTCACTGCAACATGACAGACAGAAAAATTTAAGTGCATTTAATCATGTCTAGTGAAATGCAAATACTTCCAGGCTACTTTAAATGGATGGAATTATCAGACTTTAAATATGTAGAAGCATTCGTTTTCTAGTCTGCTTTTACGATCAAAACTATGCAACAGCGCATTTGTATCAATTCACCAAAATTAGTTCAACACTTCAACATGCAATAAATGGTAGAGTCCAGAACATGACCTTCTAAATTACATACAGCTATCCATTGTTTAACACACCTAATGGTGTTCCTTAAAGAAAATCAGGCAAAGCAAAAATATCAAGCAGTAACTTCTTTTACGTAAGAAAATATGTAATTAGGGTAGGTTATGTTCCTCACTTATAATTTTTACATAAACTTATTGGGGTCTTTAACCTAACTCACCCAAAAATCCTCTTACTAACTTTAAGTCTTACTGACTTACCTTCCATTTACTTTTGCTTTCCCAGTCCTCCTGCTCCTTGACACACTTCTGAAAGGACCTCTCAAATTTTAAATTTATTGTTGATGTCGCTCTTTTTGCACCTTTCTGCAACCGTAACATTGCATTTCATTCTGTTCTATTGCTCTATGGTATGGTTTGATCTGCCTGTACATAAAACAAAAGACTTTTCACTGTACCTAGGTACACGCAACAATAATAAATCAAATCAAAACTTCAGCATCCTCTCTTACACCATTTCTCTATCTGTGATCCTCGTGCTCACTGATTCACTTTCCTTCACCCTCCTACTCACTGTTTCTCTCTCCCAACCCACTCACTGTGATATGAAGCAAGTGAAAAGACACGAGTCGCCAAAAGGAGGGAAGCTACAAGTGGAAGAGATGATGAGCTTTTCAGCTGTAATAATAAATGAACATTACAGCAATTATAAGCAAAATTGTTTAAAAAGCAACTATATTTGAGGTATCTAAAGAACTCGATGGTACAAGTTTCCTAAATGCTTAGCACATTTTGTCGCTTATTGTGTTTTCTCCAAAAAAGAGACACAAAGCTATACGAGGTTCAATAGTGAATAATGCAGTATTGTGATACTTTTGAGATGTAAAACAGAGACTATTCCAACTACTTAGTAGAGAAAATGGGTCAAACTATAACTGGAATTGTGTCACACAATTGCCAGGCAATGACCAACTCCAACAAGATAGAAGCTAACCAATCTCCCCCCCACCCCCCCCTTGAAATTCAATGGCTGAATCTCCTAACAACAACCAATGACCAGAAACGGAGCTGGACTAGCCATCTTAATATTGTGGCTACAAACTCAGGTCAGCAGCTAGGAAGTCTGTAGCGATTATCGCACCTCGTGTCTCCACAAACCCTTTCTAGTATTGAAATGACAAGTCAAGAAAATGATGAATTACTCTCCACCTGCCTGAACGATGAAGTTCCGAAAACACTCAATGAGGCAACATGGTGGCTCAGTGGTTAGCACTGCTGCCTCATACAGCTACGGACCTGGGTTCGATTCCAGCCTCAGGCGACTGTCTATATGGAGTTTGCACATCCTTTCCATGTCTGTGTGGGTTTCCTCCCATATCCAAAGATATTCTAGGTTAGGTGAATTGGCCGTACTAGAGATTGTCCATAGTGTTCAGGGATGTGTTGGTTAGGGGAATGGGTGTGGGTGGGGTACTCCAATGAGGGTCAGTGTGGACTTATTGGGCCAAATGGCCTGTTTCCACACTGTAGGGATTCTATGAAAACAATTCAGGAAAAAATAACCTTCTTGGCTTGACAACTCATCCACCACCTTCAACATTCACTGTCTTCAACACCATGTAGTAGCAACAGGGTTTACCATCTACAAGATGCACTGCAATAATGCACCAAAACTCCTCCACCAGCACCTTCTAAATCTGATCTTTATCAAAGGACAAAGGCAGATGCATGGGAAATTGGAATTGGCGAAAAGGACAATGGTGCAATGTAAATTGTTTGTCTTCTACCCAAATTCTACAAAACATTTTGTAGTTGTGGTAACCAGGCAAGTGCAGGTCATATACAAACGTGGTACTAATTTCAGAAGAGTTGCTTGTAGCAAACTAGCATGACATCTGATTTGCCTATTCAATTTTTTTTGGTATGACTGCACATCCGAACATAAGAATTGTACAGTATCATATTATGGGATTGAATCTATTAAAAACAGAATAATGACTATCCAGTCCACATCAGCAAGGCCATTAGCAGCCTAAGTTAGATCTTAACCCAGTCCCTGAGGAAGAAAGGACACTGTACAAAATCTAATGCGGTATTATGCTGCTATGCTACGTAATGCCATTTAATGTATTCACAGGAGGTCCTGACAACATGAAATACATTTTTTCCCACTGCTGCATAATGCATCCTGTAGTTGAATGTGATTGAATTACAAGCAAGATAAGACATTTAAAAAGCAGTCACAATTTCCGTGTACAAATTGCAAACACACCAATTCAGTTAGTGATCCCAGATTGTTGCAGTAATCCAGTTCTTTAGGTGTTTTCAAATCCTATTGATTAAAACATATGAAGCCAGCACCCCACAAAAGGTTCAATAAAGTTAACCAAGTGAATAGCGTAGTTGTACAGACCAGGAAGATTTTACATCCCCGCAGCCAGTGTGTATTTATGGATGTCAGGTGATGACGTTAGGCTTGGTTTTGAAGCCTCGATAATCAAATATTAAACTGGTACATAATGTCGAAGCTCACACATGAGCAAATGCATAGTAATTTGAAACCAAACTGTCATCTGACTCTAACCATATCACTACTTATTCCCAGCTCATGAAGTACCACACAGTTCACACCTTGTGTACTACATCTGCCAATATGAAGACCGTACTTTCCTCAATTCCCTTCTCCTTCTTCAGTTTATCTAGTTTCTGTATTATTCTGTATTATTCATTTTAATTCCTTCCTGTGGTACAGAATTCCACATTCTTGCCAGTCACTGATAATTTTTTTTTCTAAATTCTCAGAATATTTCATGTAAGCTCAAATTTAAAATATTCCTTTTATAAGGATTGCCATGCACCTTCTAAAATGCATCTGACATGCAAATGTGCTCAGTATATTTTATGAAAGACAATATCAACTTATTAGTGTATCAAAAACAACTTTGAAACACAACAGCACTTAAAACATATTTAAAGATGCAATGCAATTCAAAATGGCAATATTTTAGTTCAAAAGATTCTTTTAATACTTCTGCTCACCATGCTGCTAGGTTAAATAAAAATAATGAATCTGGTTGCTGGCTGCTATTTGATATCTTATTTGAAAGCAATCAACTCTAAATGGCTGTAATTACTGCACCGGAAACTGGTGCAATTGAAGCAACTTTGAAGGACTCGGCATTTTATCTAGATTGTCAAAAGGTGTCTCCGCTGCCAAATCATGCTTTCTCTTAAGTGGCTGCCATTCTGAGGAGAACAAAAAAAACCTACAAAAATAAACTTCTTCCTGAATTGCTGCAACATTGTTATTGATGACTGGAAGGAGCTCCTACCAATCGTTTAAAATGATGACAGCCTATCCACTGAGTCATGATGGCTTAATGACAAGAGAAAAGCACCGAAGGAAAGAATATGAAGTAATTCCTGCTCTCTAGATCACACTAGTGCAAAGAGCATTCTGAAACATGCATTCAAAGATCTGTGGGTCAAGAATCAGTTTGCTCAATCAGTTGAAAAAATATAGCAGAAATTCATAGTGACGTGGAGGTGCTGGTGTTGGACTGGGTGGGCAAAATTAAAAATCACAACAGCGGGTTATAATCCAACAGGTTTATTTGAAACCGTAAACGTATGGAGTCCCTGCTCCTGAGGAAGGTTTACGGTTTCAAATAAACCTGTTGGACTATAACCTGGTGTTGTTTGATTTTTGACTTCATGAACATTGTCATCCTTAAACTAAAGGACAGCCAATAGCAATGATAATGGAATTACTATGTAAAAGACAGCTATTTACAGTTTGAGCACAGTAGTGAATCTCAAATTGTATCCATATGTCACAACAATAAGTTTATGTGGAGTCCAGAAGAAAAGATGGTCAAACGAGCCAAACACAATCATTATTATTGCCAGGCTGCTTTTACACAACTCCCTGCAATATGCTAAACATCCAACTATTCTACCATAAATAATGTGTGGCAACCAAAGAAGGGACAGAGAGCAAAACAGGGTGGGGAGGGAACCTTCAAAACTCTGACTTCAACTACATAGATAGAAGAGAACAACAATTCATGAAAACATCACCTCCATGTTGTGTAAGTCACACTCCATCTTGACTTGGAACTGCGTAATGAGGTCAAAATCCTTGAACTTATTTCCTAATAACACTACATTCCATGAGAGGAACATATCAAGTAGTAGTATCACCATCACCATCTCAGAGAAATTAGGAATATGCAATGAATTGTCATTGTCAACCACACACAAATCCCCCTAAGAGCAAAACATCTCCCCCAAAAGAAATAAAACACCTTTGGTGGTATTTTGTCTCTTTGTTGAGGAAATGAATCCCACAGGTTGATGGACAGTCAATGGTTTTTGTAACAAATAGAACAGGATCACAGTTCATAATGCAAAGTTATGCCACACCACCACATATTTTACAAAGCGTTTCAAAATCACTCATACAACTTTCAGAAATGTCACATAACAGTCACAAAATCTCAACACATCATAGTAGCCTGAACCCACTTCAGTTATAGCAAGTCTGCATGGATATTCTGTACTATACTAAACGATGAAGAAAAACACAAAAAACATTGTCAAAATAAAATACCTACCCAGCGGGTGATCAAACACAAAATCGTACCATGTTGCATACCAATAACAATGAGCCAAACAACATTGTTGGAAAATAAGGTCGAGTTTAACCTTGCCTCCTGATATGTTTGCAGTTAAGGTACAGCATTCAATCAAGCAAGACTGTAGCAAGTGGGGACCCAACTGACTTCCCACATGTGCCACAATCTAATTTGGGGTAAGGCAGGTCATTTTCTGGTGGTATGCTTCTGGACAGCCTTCCTACTCACTGCCTATCCAGGACCTCACTTAGGCAATTAACTGCTGCTGGCATTTAACCAGGGCCAGGACGCCTGGCTGCCACACAAAAAGCCCAAAAATGCAAATCCTGTTGGTGTTGTTTCCAGTATCCTGGGGAAGAGTCTTCCCCACGCACTCAATGCCTGAACAAAAGCAGAAGACTCACTAAGTGCCACCTACAACTCAAGTTGCAAAAACCCCATCACATCCAGTGACTCTCATCCCACTATTCACCTGTGACCTGGATCCCTCAGCAATTGTAAGCCTCTGTCGAGTACATTTCTGGCAGCCACCAATGATTAGCCATTTTGCTACATGCGTGACTATTGGTCTCTGATTGTCTGGCAGCTCAAGTGGTGGAATTCTCAACCCCAGACTCCCTGATACTGTGGAAGACCCACTTAAGTACCTTATAGGAACTCAGTAGGTGGTCGATGACTGAGGCAGCCACTGAAAACCCGGTCTCCTGGATTAAATACCAGTGCCTCTCATTTATCTCTCCACCCTTCAGGCACTCTGTCTGCATTCCTGATGAAGGGCTTTTGCCCGAAACGTCGATTTTACTGCTCCTCGGATGCTGCCTGAACTGCTGTGCTTTTCCAGCACCTCTAATCCAGAATCTGGTTTTCAGCATCTGCAGTCATTGTTTTTACCTACTGGATTAAATATAGTGGAGGTATCTATTCCAACCAATTATTTGCTATTTCAGAAAAACACTCAGTATTGTCTAACAGTCCGCAAAACCACTTTCTACATTTCAGACAAAAATAACACAACAGAACATATGACACAGTAACTAAAATGTTCAGAGTCAGTGCTGTTTAAATTTCAGTCAAATTTACACAGGACTTACTGCTTAAAATTGAGTTAACAAATGGGTAAATGGAGTCAGTAGAAAATGTCAATATCAACAGGTTGACTTTTGCATTTTCAAATTAATATTAAAAAGTTAATGGCTGCTATAACACTAATACTTGAAACTTAACTTTGGATTCAATATGTCATATAAAATAAATCTTTCCAAAAAGTCAGCAAATTTGTCCAGTCAATACCTAAAATACATGTGCTCATTTGCCCACATGGGCAGCATTATTGACCATAGGTGGAGTGGCAGTATAGTTAAAAAATCTGCCTCACTGGACAAGCAGAAAGCTGCTGCTTTAAACTTTAAATCTTGAAAAATATACTCAGCTACTGTAATAACAATTTTCACAAAACAAGAAATTCTGTTACATTTTAACAAATCAGGTTATATCTCAATATTAACGCAGTTGGGAGAGTCACTAAAACACTTTGAGCTCTTTGTGTAGCTGAGAAAATGTGTTAAAACATGCATATGCTGATACCTTCCACTGGCTACCATGACAAAGTTTCTGGTAACCGTTAAGAAACTTAACTCCTCAGGCATCAATAAATGTAGTAATCTGATCATTGGCTGTTGTAAAACCTGCATGCATTACCTTAAATTACAACATCCAACAAACAAGCCATCAAATAATACAAAGGTACCCTGAAGGCATGTAACATTAGTAGCATTAGAGATAGTAGTGTGATCTATTCTTTAAGGGATAGAATTTTTAAAACCGAATCTTTCAGAATTAAATGTAGGTTCACCAAAAGGACAGGTTGGAAACAATTTTAAAAGTTTCTTATGACAATCATTTAAGCCATTTCTCTACAATTTTTTTTTAAATGAACAAATTCTTAAAAATAACCTGCAAGCTTCACTTGAATGAAAAACTACTGGAAAATAGATTTCAGCAACTCAGCCAAGCAAGAATTTGTAGGTCAGTTAAATGAATGCAAATTCTGTTGACAAATGCACAATTAGTACTGACAGGACTATATGAAATCTAACTGTACAGTTAGTATTTTAAAAGCACGAGATGGAACCTCTCTCATGTAAGGGCAACAACATGTGGGTCCTCTCAAATCCCTTTAAGCATTTTATATGTAAGTCTAGGAATAAAAGATTCAGCTTAATATAATGAAGGCAAACACCAATGGTCTATAACTGATCCAATTCCTGTTTTTTTTATTTAGTGAGCACTGATTGTGGTGTCACATTGGAAAAATCTGCTCAGTCTATCCTATTACAGTTTCTTTGGAACTGATAACACATGCAAATTTTTAAAATCAATGTGTTCAGGCACGTTAATACACACCTCTTGAGCAGCTGGGACTTGAATGCAGTCTTTTTGGCTCAGAGATAGGGGCACCACCTTTGCACCACAAAGGTCATAACAACATGAACTTGAGCAACTTAATCCTGCCATTTCTGAAGTACTTTCCTTAAATTCAATGCAGACGCAGTACCTAACATTGTGGGTTATAACACTATGCGGGAGCCCCTTGGGAAATGGTTTCTGAATGGTAACAATCAAAGCCTAAACCAAACCTTCAGGTAACCAAATAGCTGGGCCTCTACATTGGCTTTTTCAAGGGCAGAATAGGAATGGACATTATGGTTTTGTCTGTTTGCTTTTGTTCAAGTGGCCAAATGTATTTGCCTGCTAAAGAATTTGGTGATCTTCACTGGCATGATTTAGAGTACAATTTCTGACAAAAAAAAGTTTGCAAGTTTGGGTTTTGCCATCTCTTAAGACTTTGGTATATTATTCCCATCAATAGAATTAGAAATTTCTGACCAAATGTAGAAAACTGACTTTCTAGCATAAAAACAGAAATAGCAGGGTTGGCATTGTCTGTTGGGAGAGAAACAAGTTCATTCTTCTGACAAAGAGCCACTGAGCCAAAACGTTAATGCTTTCTCTTTTTCCACACATGCTGCCAGACTTGAAAACATCAAAAAAATTTCCTATTTATTTCAGATTTCCAGCATACATTCTACTTTAGTCTTGTTTAGTGGCAATTTGGCAAGAATGGTAAGCATACAAAGCCTTTTACTGATACTGAATGTTGTCGTACTTACTATGATTAGCAAACAGCAATTTCCATTCTATGGAACAGCTCTCAATACAGAATACTGAAAAATTATGTAACATATCGTTCAGCATATATTTACACATTAACACATTTCCCAAGCTCCATTAATTTATATATATATATATATACCCGATGTAATGATTGCTCCACGCCAATTAGATTAGATCCCCTACAGTGTTGAAACGGGCCCTTCAGCCCGACAATCCACATCAACCTTCTGAAAAGTAACCCACACAGACCCATTTCCCTCGGGGGCCTTCACTTTTCAAACAAGAACTAGCTGGATTTCGTTAAACTGAAAACCCCCCAAACAAGTGACAGGTTTAAAAAATGCCATGAACGAGTAGTAGTTTAGTGTTCCCTGATATATTTCTGGTTTCTCCAAAACGATTATATGAATTGATCCTGATTGACACCATCCATGCTGATTTGCTTATGCGCCATCAACTTCCTCTTACTTCTTCAGAAATATCGATTTCATATTGAATGTAAAATAGTAATTCATTCTGGCAAAGTTATATCAATGATTCCAGAAGTTTCAAAACACAAATGGGAACAGGCTAAAATTGTCTAAGATTGATCAAAGAGAGAACTTTTTTTTACACAAGCTATTGAAAAAAGTTTTTGCACAAATATCTGTTTTTCACAAATGTAACTGAATGATACCAGTACTAAAAATGTTACAGTAGATGAAAACAAATTGCAAAGACTGGGCTAGTATTACCATGCTGCTTGTAGCTACTCTGTCAGGAGATCTGCCTTGGGGGATGCCATGCCTTTCAGTCTTACACCGTCCTCACATATCCACTGCAGCTTGTTTGTGACCACTCTCATTTTGTGGAAAGTTGTTATACTCCTAACCAGACCATAGAGCTATTCTCTCATTCGAGAGATGATTGGTGGTAGTTTAACTGGAAGATCACTGTGCTTCAGGTGAGGGAAAGTTGAGAAAGAAAATCCTCAGGGATAACTTCAAAGAGTTGACAGCAAGATAATGATTTCTTCCCTCATGGAGAAATTCAGAATATAACCCTAAAATTAGAGCTAGGACTTTCAGGGCAATATTAGAAAGGCCAGCTTCTGACAGAATTATGGAAATCCACAATTAACTCCCTCAAAAGATCGTTGAGGCAAATGAAAATCTCAAATCTAAAGATGTTAGACTTTCACTAGGGAAGGAGATTAAGGATTGTGAAAACAAGGTGTGTAGATGGAGTCTAAAATACAAATCAACCATAATTTCATCAATGGCAGAATAAGCTTAAAGGGCCAAAAGGCTTAACCATGTGCAGCAAATTATGTGGACTCTATTTCTATTAATAGCAGGTCTACACAGAACACCATTTAAAAAGTAGCCCCCTTGCAGTATCCACAAATGCAGTGAAGAATCTTCCAAATTAGCATGAGTGCTAACAAATCCATTTCTTCTAGAAGGAAATCAATTTGTGTATCTGCTCATATTATCCCTCAATCTCATTTTATATCATCGGCATCATATAGAGTCATAGAGATGTTCAGCACGGAAACAAAGCCTTTGGTGCAACTCATCCATGCCAACCAGATATCCTCACATAGTCAGGATATCCTAGTCCTATTTGCCAGCACTTGGCCTATATCCTTCTCAACCGTTTCTATTCATATATCTTTTTAAACGTTGCATTTGTACTAGCCTTCACCGCTTGCTCTGGCAGCTCATTCCATACAAGCACCACCCTCTGTGTGAAAAGGTTGCGCCTTAGGTCCCTTTTATATCTTTTTCCCTCTCACCTTAAACCTATGCCCTCCCCCACCCTGGGGAAAAGACCTTGGCTATTCACCTTATCCATGCCTTCGTGATTTTATAAACCTCTATAAGGTCACCCCTCAGCCTCCGATGCTCCAGGGAAAACAGCCCCAACCTATCCCTGTAGCTCAAATCTGCTTTCCTCTTGATTCTAGTTATTGATTCCATTTCCACAAGTGTCCCTTGTATCTTATTATACAAATCCATTTTCCACATTTTTATTTTGTATACAGACCAACATTTCAGTATGCAAGGCAAGATATATTATAGGAAAGATTTTGATCAACAGTGCAACACAGCAAATGAAAGAACATTCCCCTTACCTATACTTCATGCCTGTCTGATAGGCAGTACAATTCTCCAACGACAGACAGTGCATTAGGAGAAACTCTTCCATCTTCTTCGATTGGACCAAGGCTCTGACTTCTCGGAGCTTCTGCATCTCTATCGTATCAGTGTGCCGCACCTGATTCAGACCCTGATCTGAATGGTATCTAGTTATTCGTTCCTTCAAGTTTTCAGTGTACGACATGGACAGCATGTTCTCAACTATCTTGGGAATCTGCAGATTTTCAGGTTGCACATTTTTACATGAGAAGACCAGAATGACATTTGCTGGGGTCCTAATATCTCACTAATGTTAGATACAGGAGTGGTGAACATGTTGAGGTGGCAAAGGACATTAGCTAACCAGACAAATACTTTAGGCTCAACTATCTAAAAATAGGACTACTTGCATGTTCACGAGCTACACTATTCTGGTTGCCAACAAGCAAGCAATTTAGCATTCTGTAACTGGATCTCATTGTCACCAAAGCTTCTCTCAAAACAGCAAAGAAAAAAGAAGTTAATTTCATAATTCATAACTTTCATGTATTTTAAGAAGCAACACTTACATCCTTCTAATGCTATCAAATTGAAAGATTTCCACTTTTAAAAATTAAATAAAAGCAGCTACTTGGAAATACATCATTGCTTAAATCTTTCCACAGGATTTGAAGCAGTTACATGTTAATTGAATGACTGCATTTGGCTTTTATGACATCACACCTGATAATCCACAGTTGTACAGCTGGAATATCAACAGCATTTGAGTGTTTCCTGGGACCAAAACAGGATTGACGGCATGTTAGCTAACAAGTTAGTAGCAAAAATTGTTGCTCCTAATGAAAATCCTGATGAATGAACTTTGATAGCAAACTGAAAATTCTATTGTAGAAGGTGAGGCACTGAAAGCAAAATATAAATATTAATCACCTGAAAATATTATGATAATCAGCAATTTCCCTAATTTTTCCATCTTTAGTCATGTATCTTTTTCCTGAAGGAGAAAGTAGACACATAGTCAGATCTTCAATCTATGTTGAAGAAACTGGTCAAACTGAGGTGCATAAAAGATTCAATAGTTTATTTTCCAATTTTTAATCCATTGTGAAACCTTCAGCTAGCTTCCATTAGGACATTCATTCTGACAACATGGCTGGGCATGCAGTATAGCAAGGCAATGAATTCTGTACAGAAATTCATTTACTTTTGCCTATTCTATGCTAAAATGGCATAGGATTCTAATTGATGTGTTTTATTCAATAGATTTTATTTTGACCCAAGTACAACTTGTTTCTTGGGAGATAGAAAAATTGCAATTTGTTACTTTTTGAAGTTCAGGCATACAATCTTCATTTTTTTGAAGAGTTCATATGTGTGATCACTCCCAGAAATTTAAAATGGTGCACGACAATTTTTATAGAGTTTCACTCCACCTTGACAGAAGTCTCTGATTAATGTATGAATACCGGTCAATAGGCATCCTCAGGACTTTCATAATTCATTCATGTCATCAGGATAATAAATTTTAATGATGTATTAATTTGGAAAGTTAGGAGAAGAATAAAGTCTGAATTTCACATTACTCTCAACTGAATACAGGCATTTCCAGTGGAACTTAATAGATACTAATCAGGAGCTGGAACCATGACTAGTTGGCTACTTCTTAACTTGGGAGCTCACTGAAGTATACTGTTGCTACCCACATCAGCACTCTGTCTAATCACGTGGCACAGATCATCACTATACACCATGAAGAGAAAATAATATATTTTTCAATGGTATTCATGACTAAACGAATATCACTCTCTGACTATGACGGGATTGCTCACAGGCCAGGCTGAAGTAGTAGCAAGTTTTGTTTGAGTCGATAAAGCTAAATCTTCCATTAATTATCCAGAACATATTCTGATTGTTAAGGTGCAACTTTCCTGCTAATATGACTACTTTAAATCATTTAGACATGACAGCAACTGCAAAGTTTCAAGTAATACATTCTCTAAAGCTGCTTTTACATTTAGTTTAATGGCATGATTGTACTGCTTCAAAACAAAAATCATGTAAATCGATACTGGCATCATTATATTAATTTGTTGGATTTCCTATAGTTGAGATTCCTGTCTTTAGTGAAACCTGGGGCATGCATACACCACTGAACTTGATGTAAAAGCTTATACCTTTAAATTGTGAAAGGGGACAACTTAACTTAAATTTGTACTATTGCTAACAAAATACATCCTTTCTTAATTAATTAAATACTTTAGCATTTATAATTAAACATTTTAAAAATCAAAACATAGAACTAACACCCTTAAATACAAAAAAAAGCTACTTCTCAAAGATACCAGCTCTTAAAATGATTCAAACATTTTCAATTTTTAACTAGGCACGTTCCACTGGGAAAACAAATACCAAAATTCCTTCCCAACCTCTGGGGCAGCTTCTCCCCTCTCCTGTCCTTTTCTCTGAAGACACTAATTCTTGCTGGGTCGCAGTGTCATGGTGCTTTTCATTTCTCTGCTCAAGCACCCAACATGGTTCAGCTTTTCCAGTACAATTAGGCAAGTATTTTAACTTAACAGGCATCACAGCAAAACTCAACCCTTTTCTCAAAAGTGTGAATCACTAGATAGTAAATCACTGGACAACAGAAACAGCTACAGCAATTAATTTTATCCTGAGATCAATTACACTGTTTTTAAAATTATCCAAGCTGAGAAACAAAATTAACACACGAGGGAGATCAAACATGGAATTTTTTGAACTGTGGCTCAGCAATCCATTGGCCTAATCAGTTAAGTTTTACTTTTTTATAATGTACGTATTGTTTATATTACACAGTATTGTTAAATACACAGTAAAACCTCACTTCTTTTGTACTAGCTTTCAAAGAAAATGCTATAAAAGGGTGGTGTGTTTAACTATTTGTAATCAAGGAAATAAATTAATATTTGCATTTTACTTTAAAATAAGAAATGCCATAACCATAACCAAAATTAATTAGCTGTTAGGATATTCATAACGTTTTTCCTAGTATTGAACAACATATTTGTTAGGAATTTTTGGGCCAAATATGCTCACTTGATGACATACTAGTAAGCATATGAGGGAAACAAGCAAATTAAATAAAGTTGGAAAGATAGGGATAGAACCTAAATGACAATTACAAAAGTATAGAGAAACAAAATGTTTTTTTTTAATATGAAGCAGCCAAACATTAAAACAAGGAATGATTAAATACCAGTGTGGTTTATAAATTCAGGTATAAATTGAAGTAAAAATAAATTCAATATCTAATAAGGAGTCAAAATACCCTGCCTTCTCAGGAAAGGTGGAAGACAAAAAAAAAGGAGAAGCGATGACCTTTCCTACATTAAAAAGCTGGCAAACATTTGGATGCATGCAATAGTAGAAATTAGGTCCAAATGAGTAAGAAGATTACAGGACAAAAGGACCAATACCAGAGTCTGGAAAAGTAGGGAAAACATTGTGGACTGGAGAATAAAAAACAATAATATGACAACCTACTTTTAAGCATGAGAAAAATATAGAACAATCATAGCTTCAAAGTTAAAAAATCTCTTCAGACACAGTCAATCTGTGTTAAAGGATAATACATAGGTTGCACCAAGAATGGGAACAAATATGAATGTGATCTATAAAAGTCCTTGAACTCTATTTGTAACAATGCTGCAGTTTCCTTATATGCTTAGCACAAAATCTAATTACAAATTAATAATGATTCACTGATGGGCATTCAAATCTCTGTCGAGTAGTTTGAATAGGAGCTAAGTACCTGTGTCTTCCCACACAAAACAACCATAGTTGAATTCAAAGCAGCAGGCAGCTAAAGTAGGCAGATCCTACCAAATTGGGATATAACTTAATACAATAATTGCATAACTACAGTAACAACTGCCATCTCTGTTCCAAAAGTCAACACTTGTTATAAGATTAAACATACTGACAAAGACCATTCAGTTCATCAATTCCTTATTTCCAGAGATACAGATATCAGAATATCAGTACCATTAACAGTCTGAAGCTTTGATCTTGATTTAATCTGTATTGAAAATGAGTGGTCATTATGTTCAGCCATGTTGGGTACAGACCACACACACATACAAATTACTGAGTCTTTCTTGCATGTTATTATTTTCCAACCCAAAACAAAATTATTGGGGTATGCAACTCTTTGCTCTTGCAAGCTAAGAAATAAACAGTAAAGCAAAGTAAAATGTTTTATAGCAGGTATACTGCAAAACATTTTTTACGAAAACGTCTGAGAATCAATCTTCACTTTGGTTAAGTTGAACATTTATTGCTTTTATTATAATGGCTCGCCTTGAAAAAGACACAACTAAAACGAAAAGACCCAATGTTGTGCCAAAGAGGGAGGAGGTTCATATTGCAGTTTAATTAAAATTCTGTTGTGCAACTTTCTCTATTAACTAAAATTACTAAAGATAATTTTAAAGGGTAACAAAATTAAATTGTTAAAATAAAAATCATTTCATTAAAATATACAATACTAAATCAGACCTATCAAAAAAGCAATGTATTCCAGCAGCTGCTTTTATTTCAATTAATTTAAATGTTTTCAGAAAATCTCATATCCTAAATTTACATCTTTTGTCTAAACATAAATACTATATAAGCACCTTCCCTTCATATCTGTTTGTTTTAAGTTTACCACTTTTCATAAATACAGTACTCCAAGGCATCAGATAAAAGCTAAATTTTAAAAATCAGTAAAACTAAAAGTTTACATGCATACCCATTCAAGAAGATAAACTCCAGCGTCACTAGTGTCTGTACTAATTATTCTTCTAAACTAAAAGAACAACTCACCCAATTGCCAGAGTAGCTGCTTGGTTAAAAACCAGCAATAGCTTTTAAGGTCTACAAGACGCTACTACAGCACTTTGATATTTGGAGGGGGCGTTCTACAGTCAAAAGCAATTAGTAAGTACCAAATCCATTCCCCCTCCCATGCACTAAGTGGTTTTCTGATGCAGCCCATTTGCTCTTATCAGTGTACTTGCATCTTGGCAAATAGTGGTTAAATTATTTAGGGCATTCTCTTCCACTAAAAGCTTACTGTAGCAGATGAAGTATTGTTTACTGCTGAAAGGGATAAAGTCACTACTACCTTTAGCAAGCTTAGAAACCTGTGCAGGCTTTTCATCAATTTTTTGCAGAGCACATATATTTTTGTAACTGGACAGTAATGATTGGTTCAAAAGTGTGTTAAACCCCAAGATAAATGGAGCAATTGGTTCAATCTCCTAGAAACACAATTTCAGCAGAGATTATTTTAGAATATTCTGATGTAAAGACTCCTTACTGCTTCTTCACTAATTACGACTTTCTGTTAAACAATTCTGCTGTGTATGATAGCTGCTTAAACTAAAAAAAAGGAAATATTTTTAAACATATGCCATATCATAGCTGTTCATGTCTCCTGGATTGAGATTGCTGCATTACTGCAGCACTTTTGACATCTCAATGTCTGAAAATTTTCTTCTGAATGACTCATGCAACATAATCAAGCTTTGAAATTTCAAGTTCACAATAAACAGATATTTTTACACTAAACTTAAAAATCGTGAACTTTGTACTAATCCTAATTGTAATGTGACAAAATAAAAACACCACCGGCTCAAAGGTAGAGGACAGAGGGTGGTGGTGGAGGGTTGTTTTTCAGACTGGAGGCCTGTGACCAGTGGAGTGCCACAAGGATCAGTGCTGGGCCCTCTGCTTTGTGTCATTTACATAAATGATTTGGATGCGAGCATAAGAGGTACAGTTAGTAAGTTTGCAGATGACACCAAAATTGGAGGTGTAGTGGACAGCGAAGAGGGTTACTCAGATTACAACAGGATCTGGACCAGATGGGCCAATGGGCTGAGAAGTGGCAGATGGAGTTTAATTCAGATAAATGTGAGGTGCTGCATTTTGGGAAAGCAAATCTTAGCAGGATTTATACACTTATTGGTAGGGTCCTAGGGAGTGTTGCTGAACAAAGAGACCTTGGAGTGCAGGTTCATAGCTCCTTGAAAGTGGAGTCGCAGGGAGTTAGGACAGTGAAGGAGGCGTTTGGTATGCCTTCCTTTATTGATCAGAGTATTGAGTACAGGAGTTGGGAGGTCATGTTGCGGCCGTACAGGACATTGGTTAGGCCACTGTTGGAATATTGCGTGCAATTCTGGTCTCCTTCCTATCGGAAAGCTGTTGTGAAACTTGAAAGGGTTCAGAAAAGATTTACAAGGATGTTGCCAGGGTTGGAGGAGTTGAGCTATAGGGAGAGGCTGAACAGGCTGGGGCTATCTTCCCTGGAGCGTCGAAGGCTGAGGGGTGACCTTATAGAGGTTTAGGTTTACAAAATTATGAGGGGCATGGATAGGAGAAATAGACAAAGTCTTTTCCCTGGGGTTGGGGAGTCCAGAACTAGAGGGCATAGGTTTAGGGTGAGAAGGGAAAGATATAAAAGAGACCTAAGGGGCAACTTTTTCACGCAGAGGGTGGTATGTGTATGGAGTGAGCTGCCAGAGGATGTGGTGGAGGCTGGTACAATTGCAACATTTAAGAGGCATTGGTATATGAATAGGAAGGGTTTGGAGGGATATGGGCTGGGTGCTGGCAGGTGGGACTAGATTGGGTTGGGATATCTGGTTGGCATGGATGGGTTGGACCGAAGGGTCTCTTTCCATGCTGTACATCTCTATGACTCTACTAGAAATGTATGCACCAATATGCACCCAAATTGGTAACTGTGTAGTACTTTTGGTACCAAAACAAGGGAACAACTAATATTTACATAGCACCTTTAATGGAATAAAATGCCTCAAGCTTCTTCATAGGAATAGGCTATCACCACTTGGTGGTTCAAGTTGTGGATGCTTGGCATCCACACCATAATGAGACCGTCATAACTGAGATGGACTAGTTATCTAGTGACGCTGATTGTAAAGTATGTGGCAGCTGGATATATATGTTGTCACCATTTTGAACAAAATTGTCTATTTATTCTATTTGCATTTCTCAAGTCTATTCATTCTTTCTTCCTTCATTATTGACATTAGTGGGTTCCCAAATGAAATCTCTCTACTTGAAGTCTATTAGAAGAGAGCTGTTCCACCGGGATAGGTTTCATTTGAATCATGCTGGGACAAGTTTCCTGATGCTACATATGACTAGTGCTGGAGAGAGGGCTCTAAAATAATTAGAAGAGGGAAAGAGAAGTATTTAAGAAAGGGAAAATAGCAAAAGGATATGGCAGCATTTCGAGGTGGCTATTGCTGTGGATCAGACCAAATCCCTTTAAAACATATCAAGGAGATAGCCTAGATCCTAACTTTTTAACTTAAAGGCAAGTGTAAGGTACTGCATTCCAGGTGTGCTTTGATTGGTCAAACTACTAGGGCAAAACACAATTTTTCTTTCACCAGTTAAATATAAACAATTGACATGACTCAACTATCAAAATATTTAACAAAATAATATATTAAGTAACTACTACTCATCAACTGTTCCAATATATCAGCTTTCCATAAACACACCTCTAGCAAAGGCAAGTTCGCTCCCATGCATTCTGTAGTCCAGGAGATGAATGAATGAATCTAGCAGCATAGACAGAACTCAAGCTTTTCGCAGCAGTATAAAAAGAGCTGTATTTAGCAGCTTCAACTCCAAAAACCCCAACTTCAACAACTGAAAGCAAACAAACACCGTGTGTCTATGTGAGCCTGACTCCACCCACTCATGCTTTTGTCTACCCAAATAAAACCAAAAGCTATTTACTATGTATTCCATGGATCAAACACCTTGTCACTAGGTATACACCACCACCTCCAAGCAAAACAGGACAGGCCACCTTTCTCTTAAAGGTACATATTGTCACTCTATTTTGACATTAATATCCCAAGTGGAACAGGAAGAGTTAGTGTGTACAAGGATATAAAAACAGCAGTAAATAGGGTAAAAAGGCTGGGGCTGCGAAAGAATAGTAAAAAGTTTTTTTTTTTAAAAAAAGGCTTTTTACTTTGAATCCATGTAGAATTTGGAACAAAATAAATTAACAAACAGCACAGATGTTAATAGGTATAATCTTATAGTGATTAGGGGCATATGACTACAAGGAGGTCAAAGCTGGAACTAACTTTTCAGCAGCACATGATTTTTTGAAAGAACAGGCAGAATGGACAGGGTAACAGAGTAGCTTTGTTAATGTGGGATGGAATAAGTATGATAACAAAAAATCCTGGACTAGAAGATAAGAAATAACAAGACAGGACAACACTGGTAGAAATAGGTCTATGACTCTGGGTTCCCTAACAGGAGTCATAGACATGTACAGCACAGAAACAGACCCTTCGGTCCAACCTGTCCATGCCGACCAGATATCCCAATACAATCTAGTCCTATCTGCCAGCACCCAACCCATATCTCTCCAAACCCTTCTTATTCATAAACCCATCCAAATGCCTTTTAAATGTTGCAATTGTACTAGCCTGTAGGACAGAGAATAATTCAGGAAAGAACAAAGACACATTTCAAAATAAGACAGGATATCAATCATTAGTGATTTTAATCTTCATGTAGATTGGGAAAGTCAGTTTGGTGGATGTAGCCGAAAGGAAGAATTATTAGGACACATGCAAAATAGTTTCCTAGAACATGTGGATCCAACCAGGGATCAGCCTATTTTGGATCTGGTGAAATGAGGCAGGATTTCAAATTGTGTTAGAATAAAGGATCCCTTAGAAAACAGTGATCATAACACGACAGAATATAGCATTTAGTTTGAGAGTGGGTGACTTGGGTTGGAAACAATTGTGTTAAACTTAAAGCTAACTTCAAAGGAGTGAGCGCAGAGCTAGCTGGAGTAGACTGTGAAAGGGGTTTAGCAGCAAAGGTGGTTGAGGAATGATGGCAGACATTTTAAAAAATAGACCCTGCCTCACAATAAAGATTATACCCTAGTAAGAAAGAAAGATTCTAGGAAGGGGATAAGTCAACAGGAGAAGTTAAGAATGACATCAAAATGAAACAAAAAGTACAATGTGGAAAAGGTTAGTGGTAAGTCAGGGGATTGAGAAATTGTAAAAAAAAATGAACAAAGACAAACCAAAAATAAAGATTGAGGAAACAGACTTAAGGATAAACTTGCAAGTTATATCGAGACTCACAGCAAGAGCTTCTTCAAATGTGTAAAAAGGAAGACAGGTCAAAGCTAACATAGGTCCCTTAGAAGATAAGATAGGGGAAATAATAGTGGGTAAACCAGGAGGTCCAAAAAGGAGAGAGGAAATAAATTGAATAACTATCTATAAAGAAAAGTATAGGGAAACTAATGGGGCTAAAGATGTGTCTCCTGGATGTGATGCATTCTACAATATTAAACAAAGTAGCTTCAGAGATAATGATTGCACTGGTAGTGATCTTCAAAGAACCTTTAGATCCTGAAAAAGTGCCAAAGGATTTTAAATCTGCTTTTGTTACATACTTATTCACAAAGGGAAGCAGTAAAAAAATATATATTTATATCAGCCAGTTGTTTTAATATTTGTTACTGGGGAAATTTTAGCATCTATTATGAAGGATGCAACAGCTCACCACATAGAAATACAACGTAACCAGAGTTAGCATGGCTCAATGAAGGCAAAATTCATGTTGACATATTTACTAGAATTCTTTGAGGACAAAGGGGAAGCCGTGGATGTGATAAATTTGGATTTGCAGCAGGTGTTTGATAAGATTCTGCAAGTTAAGCTACTAAGAGTCTACCATGCTGGAAATAGTATATCAGCAAGATAGAGGGTTAGCTAACTAACGGAGGACAGAAAGTTGGGTTAAGGGAAACATTTTCAGGATGAAAACCTGTAACTAAAGGAGTGCCACAGGGACCAATGCTGGGGCTACAATTATTTACAATATATATTAATATTTGAATTAGGAAAATGAATATGCTATAGTCAAGTTTGCAAATGACAAAATTAGGCAAGTGATAAGGATGACAACAATTCTGCAGAATGATATAAACAAGCTAGGTGAATTGGCAAAACCTTGGCAGATAGAAAAAAAATGTAGAGAAAATATAAGGTTATGTACTTGGCAGGAGGATTAGAGAGGCTGAATGTTATTTAAACTGAAAAAGATGCAGAAAGCTGCAGCACAGATGACATTGGGAGTCCTGATGGATACAAGTCGGGATGAGGAAAAGCAAATGGAATGTCAGTCTTTATTTCCAAGGGAATGCAATATATAAAAAAAGAGAAGCCTTGCTAAGATTATGTGAGGCATTAGTTTGATCACACCTGGAACACAAAGAACAGTTCTGGTTCCTATACCTAAGGACAGATATATAGGGCAATCTAAATAATGTTCACTGGGTTGATGCTGAGTATGGAGAGAACGTCTTATGAGGAGAGGTTGAGCCTGTACTCAATGGAATCTCAAAGAATGAAAAGGTGACCTTATTAAACTCTACAAGATTCTTAGAGGACTTGACAGGATAGATGCAGAAAGCTTGTTTCTCCCTAAATGGGAATGTCTAGGACAGAAGACACAATCTCAGAACAAGGGGTCACCCATATAAAACAGGCATGAGGAAGAATCTATTCTTGGAGGGTGGTGAATCTGTAGAATTCTTTACTATAGAGGGCTGCACAGACTGTGTCGTTAAGAGTATTCAAGGCTGAGACAAACATTTTTAAATCAGTAATGCAATTCAAGGGGATGGTGGTAAAAGGCTGGAAAGTGGAATGGAGGATTATCAGATCAAACATATTCTCATTGAATGGTGAAGCAGACTCAATGGACTGATATGCCTACTTCTGCTCCTACACCTGATGTTGTCCAGCATTCAGGAGAGAGGACCACAGAAGACTACCAAATAGGCAAGATTGCATAACAGCTGTTGTATGGTCAACTTGGGTAGAAAGAACAAAATAATCATCCCAAATGGATGATTCCTAATCCTAAAGAAAGCTAATTCAATAGAACAGAGTGATACATCAATGTCTGACTCCCTACAATGCCGGACATCTTCTCAATACAATGGTTGCTTTTGTTTTATTACCTAAGAGCATTTCACTTTCTGGACTGCAGGACGATTGGAGGACTTGGCTTCTTGGCCTCATTAACCCTGGAAATGAAGCAGAAGGCAGCATCCAAATTTAGTGGTCATACCCTTGAGTTGTTCCCGCAGGCTAATTGTGAGCAAGAGATCATCCAGTTTGATGAAGGCAATGGCGGTGGAGATGACTGAGGTGCTGTGTGCAAGCAACCCACAGGTACAACTAGTTGTAGTGCTACAAATGGACAAATAATCGCTTGCTCTCTGCCAGAGTAAGCATCACTGCTTAACTCCTTCATGACCTATAAACAGTCCCATCACAGTAAGCTCATCATCAAGCAGGGCCATCACACACCCGTGGATGAAGTTCAAAATCACACAATACCCAGGTTATAGGCCGAGAGGTTTAGTTAGAAGCACTAGCTTTCGGAGCGCTGGTCCTTCATCACTTGGTTGTGGAGTATAAAATCAGTAGACACAGAATTTATAGCAAACAATTACAGTGTCATACAGTGATATACTGAACAAGCCTGGACTGTTAAGTGCTTCATCTTTTATAAAACAGGTTTCGATTCATTAATATGTAAATCCCAAGACTTCTTTTAAGTCACCTTAAGTTATCTCGAGAAGGTTTTATAATAAAAGGCTCAGACACCGCATTAAAGGTGTGAGGTCAGAGTCAGCCTGTATCCCAATCTATTTCCAAAGAGGAGTTTACAAAATATTACATTTATTGACTGCCTGCAGATTGTGCCTTTTTTGAGCAAAGCAGAATCTAATTGCAAATACAAATTCACCCCATCGACTTGTATGTGTGTGCATGAGAGAGAAAAGAGAAAAGAGGGCAGGAGGGAAGCAGGAAGAGAAAAAAAAGAGGGCAGGCGGGCAGAGAGGGGAGGGGTTAGAGGGAACAACGGGGGAGGGAGAGAACAACAAGGGGGAGGGAGAGAGCAGGGGAGGGAGAGAAGAGAAAAGAGAGCACAAGCATGTGATTATGTGTACATGTGAGAGGGTGTATGTTTGCATGTGTGAAAGCTTGGTAAAATGTGTCTGTGGGTGTGATGGAGTATAAGCCTGTGAGACGGTGTGTGCATGGGTGAGCATGTTTGTGTGTATGTGCATGCATGAGAGAGAACATATGTATGAGAGGGGGTTTACGTGAGTGAGAGTGTAAGTAAGAGTATATGTGCTTGTGGTTGCGCAGGCAAGAGAGTGTATAGTGTAGTGGGGTCACCTGTAGTGCGACATGAACCCATGATCCAGGTTCAGGCCATTCTCATGGGTTCTGAACTTGGCTATCAGCCTCTGTTCGGCCACGTTGCATAGTTGCCTATCCGAAGTCTGCCTTGAAGGAAGGTCACCCGAAGATCCAAGGCCGAATGACCCCGACCGCTGAAATGCTCCTCGACTTACAGGGAACAGCCCTGTCTGTTGATTGTCGTGCAGTGTCTATTCATCCGCTGTTGTGGCGTCTGCTTGGTCTCGCCAATGTACCATGCCTCAGGGCATCCTTGCCTGCAGTGTGAGAGATAGACAGCACTGGCAGAGTCACATGTACATGGTGTGTGGTGTCTCCATGGGTAATGGTGGCATCCGTGTCGACACTTTGACATGTCTTGCAGTAGTTGACAGGACAGGGTTGTATGATATTGTGGTCGATGCTGCCCTGAAGGCTGGGCAGTTTGCTGTGAACAATCTGTTTGGCAGTTGTTGAAAAGGTGAGAAGTGGACGCTTGGGAAAGTCTTGGCGGGATGCTCATCCTCATCAATAATGTGTTGTAGGCTGCGAAGAACATGGCACAATTTGTCGGCTCCCGGGAAATACTGGACAATGAAGGGTACCATCGGTTGCAAACGGTATCTGTCTCTTGAGGTGGTCATTACGGTTGCTCGCTGTGGCACGTCAGGACTGGCAATCGATGAGTTGAGCATCATACCCTGGTCTTAGGAACACATCATTGAGCACCTTCAGGTGTCTGTTACATTCCTCCTCATCTGAACAGATCCTGTGTACGCATTGGGCTTATCCGTATGGGAAGGCTGTTTTAATGTGTTTAGGGTGGAAGCTAGAGAATTGTAGCATTGAGGTAATCTGTGGGTTTGCAGTAAAATGAAGTAGTGAGGTACCCATCCTCGATGAAGATGCATGTCTCCAAGAATGAGACAGATACTAAAAAGAGTAGTCCATGGTAACTCTGATGGTAGGATGAAACTCACTGCAATCGCTGTGTAGTTGTTTCAGTGACTCCTCGACATGAGCCCAGAGAAAGAAAACGTCATCAATATTTCTGCTGTATTGTGTTGGTTGAAGGTCCTGTGCAACAAAAGTCTTGTTCAAATTTGTGCATGAAAATATTGGCATATTGGGGTGCAAATTTAGTCCCCATGGCTGTTCTGTGTCAGGATGAAGAATCGGTTGTCAAAGGTGAAAACGTTGTGGTCAAGGATGAAGCGGATGAGTTGTCAGATGATGCTTGGAGATTGACAAATGTTGGCATTAAGTACTGAGGCTGTTGCAACAATGCCATCACAGCGATGCCATCATCGTGGGGCATGCTGCTGTAGAATGCTGAAAGATCCAGTGTGACGAAGAATATTCCCGGTTTGACTAATCCATGGGTGCTGAGTTTCTGTTAAGAAATCTGTAGTGTTGCGACAGAAGCTGGGGTCCCCTGTACAATAGATTTTAAGATGCCTACGACATAGCCAGAGAGGTTCTCACACAGGGTCCCCCTGCCTGATACGATGGGATGTGTATCTTCGGAAGGCAGTAGAAGTCCCCTACGCGAGAAGTACATGGAATGACGGCGCATAGGGAACCCTGAAGGACTGGATCAAAAGTCTTGATCAATGTGTTTAGTTCACAGGTGTGTTCTTAGGTTGGATCTGCCAGTAGTTACCTGTAGTGTTCCTGGTTGTTCAGTTGTCGGTACACTTCCTTGCAGTAATCCGTTCTATTCTGAATGATGGCTCCTCCTTTATCTGCTGGTTTGATGACAATGTTATAATTGGTTTTGAGAGCATGGATGGCGTTGCATTCTGATCGGATGATGTTTCGCTCTACCTTGTGGGTGCAGCTGATGAATCTAGCATCCACACATTTCTTGACAGTTTAAGCATACATGTCAAGTCCAGGGCAGGGGCCCTCCAGAGGGGTCCAAATTGATGACTCCTTAGGTCAGTCCTCAATGGCTTTCTCTGATGACTGTCCCGGTTGGTCAGCTGGCTCGCTTGGATCACTACTGACATCTTGGAAGAATTCCCAGAGTTTCATTTGTCTGATGAATTCCTCCATGTCTGCCGCAATTGAGCCCTCGGCTAAGAACTTCCATCTCTTCTGGTTGAAGGGTGTGGTCTGATAAATCAAGTCTAACACCAGCTCCACAACATCACGACCCTTGGATGACAAATTTCAATTACATCTTTTAGGTCTAATCAAGGTCTCTCATTTCATTGCCGCTACCTTTTTTGGACTCAGCAACACAGTGATACTGCAACTCAAATCTGGCATAGTTCATACTTCAAAAGGAAAAAGGGATCAACAGCACTCAGCAGTTCACATATCACCACCTCACTCACCCTTCATCACAACTAGGATAACGTACTTACACATTGGCATGAATGAGAAAAGGACACCAAAAAGTTACTTGAGCGTGCAACATCTATCCTTTAAGAGGTATGGCAGGTGTCACTGCACAGAAAGAGAGGAGTGACAGGCAGTCAGGATTTGCCCCCTCACTCAGTTCACTCTAAGTACCCAGCAACACCACCTCCCATTTGACAGGGATCCAAATGCTTCCAACTGCTCAGGCTGAGGAGAGTGTGCCTGCTCGTATGGAGACCCCAGGAGGCCACAATATTCTAGGCAAGGGCCAGCAGACGATGATGTAACATTTTCTATGCATATTGGCAAACTAAGGTCATTAGGCTTCCACTAGTTCAGCTGTGGCAGCTGAGTATACAAAATATTGAATTCATTTTGGGTAAACAAGTATGAACATTGTTCATACTCATAAGTCAAGAAATGCACCACGTTTCTAAAATCCTTTGGTCTTGTACAATCTAGCAAAATGTTAACAGTTTTATATTTCTTTCCAGAATAGCTTGAGGGCAATGGTTTCTATAAGCACATTCTTAACAGCATAGGCTATACAGCGTACAGATGCATTGATTTCTGGTTCCAGAAATCGCTGCCATGGACAGACCTTGTAAGTACATGCAGTGGCAGGAAAAGAATAGAGACAACATAGTTGAGGGGAGATGATCTTCTTTGCACACTCCTGTGTTTCAAGGGCAGGGTTGCAAATAACACTTGTGCTCTCATACACAGATCTAATCTGGGAGGAACAAACCCTCTGGTTAGCAGGACCGTGAGCTACATTGTTGTGTTGCATGAATAAAATCAGCATGGTGCAGCCTTCCTACATCTTGGTGATAAATGAATGTCTCGTGCAAAGCAAAAGATCTGTGCATTACAAGAGTGGCCCCATTTGTAAGCCCACAGAATCCCATACTGACCATCAAACTGAACAGGAGGAGTTTACTGTTGCAAAGAGAATAAATAAATGATCGAAGAATTACAAGCAAAGAAAGATAAAAGTTTTACCAAAATAGAACATGTAACTCTTTGAGGTCATATTGGCATTGATACTTGACCAGTAATCTAGAACTTCAGGCTAACGTTCTGGGTTCATGGGTTTGAATCCCCCCATAGAAAATGGTGAAATTTGAATTCAATGCATATTCAGGTATCTGCTGGTATTGAATAACTGTCAAGATATTCAAGTAGACTCATTAAAGTAGGTTGGAAGGAAGCTACCCCTAAATCAGTTCAAATCCAACTACTGGCTGTGAAAACTTTAGAAGTAGTGTCCACTTATCCAAAACAGGAAAATCTTGACACACATTTGTGAGCAAATTCTACATTCTAAGAAATGTCTGTCTTGTCTTTTCTCCCAGACAAATTCAAGAAAACGTAAAGAACAGTACTTCTTCATTGGGCTCAAACAACCTAATCAAAACATGCAATTCAGTAAATTGCAACGCTGAATAGATTAAACAAAGATGTGGATGTCCAAGTAATTTTATCAGAGCCCAACTGCTTCATGATGACATGACTGCGACTGTCTTGAGTAGGAGATCTGAAGCAGATGGCTTCAAAATCTAGACTACTGTCAAGTAAGGTTTGTGGTAGTCCCCAGACTATTTCCAACTTGCTTGACCATAGCTATTTATCTTAAAGATCAACTGCCCTCTAGTGAAAACATTAAATACCCATCTAGATAGAAACTCTAACCACCATCACCTCCATGCCAAAACAGACTAAACTAATCACTTCAGACATCCATGAATTGCAGCTTGTGGATTACTTCAGTGTCACTGGCCACTCTGTAGTAAATTTGCAAGCCATTCTTGATATCTGCAATTCTGCACACAGGAGTTTGGGCCTGTCCTTGTATGTTGCCAAAACAAATCTCATTTAATGAACCCACATCTGGTCAGTCAAATATTTAAGGTATTTTGGAATATTTGAGCAATTTCCATGCCTTCAAAGTCACCTCCCAAAAGATCACCATTGAAGAGGAGATACAACATAGGATTAGCTACACCAGCTCTGCATTCTTCAAACCATGCCCATAAGCTTTCACAACAAAGATCTCTGCAAGACAACAGAAGTTCCAGTGTACACAGCAGTGTAATCACCACATTCCTATACTGAAAAGTAGTAAAATATAAAAGAATGCCAGATAAATTCTTAGTGTCGACATTGCATCTTCTAGATTCAACAGGAGGACTTTTAAACAAACACTAACATCCTACTTGAAGCCAGCTCCACAACTATTTAGACAAAATTCCTGCAAAAGCAAGTTTGATTGACTGGAAACTGTCTAGACGGCTCAAAAGCATCTTCCCAAACCAGGTCATGTTTTCTCAACTCTCAAAGAGACAGTGTTTGAGGGCAGGACAAACAAAAATCTTTAAAATACACTTTGATGTTCTTCTTGAAGCATAACAGCATCGATGTTAATGACTGGAGGCACTTACTACCAATCATTTCAAATGGCAACAAATTGCCCATCAAGCTGAGTTCAAATATGTTAATGATGAGGTAGAACAGTAGCCAAGAAAGAAAGAGGAGAAAGCAATCCTGCACCTCAAAATATTACTATTATGGTATATCCAGTCCCATATACTCAAAGATCTCAGGCTGAGAATAGTTTGTTCAGTCATACAGCAAAACACGTGAATATTGTTTTCGAATCAAGAGACAATCGATGAATAGTTTGAGTAGATAATTTCCTGGAAGAAGAATGGAGATTCCATCAATCAGCAAAGAAAAACACACTGCAGGAAGACCTGACTGTTTTCACGCATCTTTCAATTCTATTTGAGACAAGGTGCCAAAATGATTATCACATAGATGGTCATACATTTTGCAAAGAGGGGACATGTGCACATTTCATTTTTTCTCTTCCTCAGGGAGCCAGTGAGCAACTTTCAGAAAGGTAATGATTGTCACTGCAATAAACAAGGACATTTGTCTGCCACAAGCCTAACTCTCCCTGAAAGCTTCTTGTTCCCAAACCTGTCCTGCAGTCCCACTGCCACAGCTCCAGGACTTAGGCTGTTTGCTGCTCCTCCAATCACAGACTGTTGATAGGCTCACCACTAAGGTTACAGCACCACACAAAAGGAGCAAAAGAATGTCTGATTGGAGGTTTAGCTCCTTGGAAAATCTTCCACTTAATTGTACAGTACTTGAAGATCTCACTTCAAATAAAATATAAATAAAACAAAAAGATTCAAAAACAAAAAAAAACAAAAACAATAAACTTGCACTCAACATTTTTAATCAGTCAACGATCCTGCTAAGGTTATTTAATTATGAGAATAAAGGGAGCTAAATGAGCTTTTCATTTGTCTACCAGTAAAACAGATATTGGGCCATATTCAATGTTCTCGCAGGCCATAGGTTGGCACCTTTAATCTATTAAGATTATGCAATCTATATAACACCCATAGAAGTCTTTCAAACTGTTAAATCAGCAGTTAGTCCTAGAAACTACAGACACAAATCATTTAACTTTGGATCTGCTTGTACTGAACTCTGTTGTGAAATTTACTTAAGTCAAATAAATATAAGCTCAAATCATTTACCATATTATTACTTAAAATTCCAGTTATTGTGAAATTACAGAGCTATGGTGTAACTATGCACAGCATAACTAATTTCTTCTTGATTCTGTATTGTAAGTTCAGATCCTTAAACTTTGACATAATCAAACTAAAAGCACAGTAAGGCAGAAATATTTTCAGAACACTCTTGAAACATAATTTCTATAATTTTACATTTCAGTGATAGTTTCTAAAAGTCTCCAACACTGTTAGAGAGCCCGGAATGGACGAGCTGTTTACAGAAGCATTATTTACAAACTCACTTTGGGGGAAAACATGGAAATTACAACGATCTTCAAAAACTGATGAGAAAGTTTCAACAAGTCTCGCAAAGAACTAACATTCAAAATTACGTAAAAAACTGTCGAAAAGAAAAACACTAATTATAGCACACATAAGAAGCAGACTAGAAGCAATAAAGTGTGAACACTCAAAAACTCAATTATTTAACATTACATTCAAGTTCTAATATCTCGTCCTTTTTCTTTTTTGTCATAGCCATTTGTTAGCAAATCATACTTTACTTCCTCTCTTCTTTTCAAAGTTTTCTCCTATCTCCCTTATCCTCCCATATCTCATCCAAATGGCCATTATTACAAGTCGACAGTGTTTCATACTGACAACCTGTTCAACTGCAATGGTGTCAAAATCTCAAAGATACAACACTGAAATGTGCACTTTCAGTATAACTACTAGATAGGTACTAGGAGTGAAACTCCTAGTCAACACACCTGCCCTTAAACCAGTTGGCAGTAAAGTTCAACTATAGCATCATAAATATAGTTCCTAACTGAGATTAGCTTGCTCAGTAATGATCAGGGATCAAATCTGAAACTGTTCTTATCTGCAGAACTCAAACATTCATTTTTTAAATTATTTAAACTTATTGCAGAATCATAAACAACATTTCTTAATCCTCTGGGAACAGCAAGAGCTATCATGCATCACTTAAACAAGGTTAATCAATCAGTAATATTGTAGCTTGACCTCATTTGACATAATACAGTAGAGCCCCCGCATCTGCAGATTTGGTTTCCGTGGTTTCCCGTGGCCCAAAAATATTACATGGAACATTCCAGAAATAATTCCAGGGGTCTGCCAGGGAGGCAAGTTTCCATTTAAATGAGAAGGTTCACTACTATCTGTGGTTTTGGAGATCCAAGGTAGATCTTGGAATGTATCACCCACAGATACAGGGGGACAACTGTATTTAAAAACGTTTCACTGATGAAAACCGAACTTCACAAAATGCTGTCAGGTGCAATGGAGATCCAGTTCAAAACATCTCCGCAGTGAGAACTATTGCAATGGCACAAATACAAACTAAACACAGTATAGATGAATATGGCAAAATGGCACATGCAGACTATAGCAAAGCACAAATGGAAAGCAAGCTGTGCAATTGTGAAACATGCTGTCTGCAGGAAGTACCTGTAAAACTGCAACTGACGTTTCGGACTCCCATATCGGGCACTTCAGATAGCACAAAAGAAAGAGAGAGTCCATATCATAATTCAAAGAGCAGACATTTCAGAATGCCAACAAAATTTCTCTCATCTAAATAGAGGAAAGTAAGTGTACCATTCCATTTAATTAATTGAATGTACAATTTTTGTAATAGTCTTTTGCAATGGTGCATCTTTACGAATGCTTCTGCGTCACTGGTGTTTTGCTTTTAAGTCATCTACGGCTTGTCCCAAGTAGAGAAAAAGCCACATTTAGCGACAACTTAGTGTTCTCACAGAATACAGGAGAAGAATACGTTTCTAAATGAATTTGAAGAATTGAATACAAGCAAAATGGCTTGACTGGCTATAAACATTAACAGAACTTTAGGGGGAGGAATTGGAGATATATTAATAAAATATAGTCCCAATTTAAAATGGAATTCTCAGAAATGAATGAAAGAAATTGCATTTAAATAATGTATTTTACAATCTCAGGATATTCCAAAGCATGTAATTAAGCATTTCTGAGTTGTGGTCACTGCTACAATCTAAGAAACACTGCAACCAATTCACACTCAGCAAGCTCCAACAAACAATAATGACAAAATAATCTGTTTATGTTAATTAGTGTTAATCTTGCACATTCTTGACCTAAGTGGTTACAATGTACTCATTGATGTGAAACATTGTAAGTCCCTGATTTATGAATATAATTTAGGACATTACACAGAAAAAATTACGAAAAACATTGTATTTCATTAGAATAACTAAACATTTCACTTAAAATTAGTGAAAATAAAAAAGATATGCAAATTTATGAGTGTATATTAGTCCAGTCAGAGAGATGTACTGTACAGAAACAAACCCTTCAGTCCAACTTGACCATGTCAACCGGATATCCCAACCCAATCTCGTCCCACCTGCCAGCACCCTGCCCATATATCTCTAAACCCTTTCATCTACCCATCCAGATGCCTTTGAAATGTTGCAATTGTACCAGCCTCCACCACTTCCTCTGCCAGCTCATTCCATATACGTACCACCATCTACGTGAAAAAGTTGCCCCTTAGGTCGCTTTTATATCTTTACCCTCTCACCCTAAACCTAAGCCCTCTAGTTTTGGACTCCCCCAACCCAGGGGAAGAGACTTTGTCTATTGATCCTATCCATGCCCCTCATGACTTTATAAAGGTCTGTAAGGTCACCCCTCAGCAAAACTCCAGGGAAAACAACCCTAGCCTATTCAACCTCTCCCTTTAGCTGAAATTCTCCAACCCTGGCAACATCCTTATAAATCTTTTCTGAACCCTTTCAAGTTTCACATCTTTCCAATAGGAAGACGACCAGAATTGTACACAATATTCCAAAAGTAGCCTAACCAATGCCACGTACATTGGCAACATGACCTCCCAACTCCTGTACTCAATACTCTGACGAAAAAAACGAAAGCATACCAAATGCCTTCTTCACTAACCTATCTACCTGCGACTCCACTTTCAAGGAGCTATGAACCTACACTCCAAGCTCTAACACTCCCTAGGACCCTACCCATTAAGTGTATATTAAGATTTGTTTGCCCAAAATGCAGCAACTCGTATTTATTTAAATTAAACTCCATCTGCCACTTCTCAGCCCATTGGCCCATCTGATCAAGATCCCATTGTACTTTAAGGTAACCTTCTTCGCTGTCCAGTACACTTCCAATTTTGGTGTCATCTGCCAACTTACTAACGATACCTCTTATGCTCACACCCAAATCATTTATATAAATGATGAAAAGTAGTGGACCCAGCATCGATCCTTGTGGCACTCCACTGGTCACAGCCTCCAGTCTGAAAAACAACCCTCCCTCACCACCCTCTGTCTTCTATCTTCTATCTTTGAGCCAGTACTGTATCCAAATGGCTAGCTGTCCCTGCATTCCATGAGGTCTAATCTTGTTAACCAGTCTCGTATGGGGAACCTTGCTGAACCCATTACTGAAGTTCATATAGATCACGTCTACCACTCTGCCCTCATCAATCCTCTTTGTCACTTTTTCAAAAAAACTCAATCAAGTTTGAGAGGCATGATTTCGCATGGACACAGCCATAGAACATAGAACAATACAGCACAGAACAGGACCTTCGGCCCACGATGTTGTGCCGAACTTCTAACCTAGATTAAGCACCCATCCATGTACCTATCCAAATGCTGCTTAAAGGTCGCCAATGATTCTGACTCTACCACTCCCACGGGCAGCGCATTCCATGCCCCCACCACTCTCTGGGTAAAGAACCCACCCCTGACATCTCCCCTATACCTTCCACCCTTCACCTTAAATTTATGTCCCCTTGTAACACTCTGTTGTACCCGGGGAAAAAGCCATGTTGACTATCCCTTTCCAAATACATTTACATCCTGTCCCTCAAGATTCCCTCCAACAATTTGCCCACCAGCGACATCAGGCTCACCAGCCTATAGTTCCCTGACTTGTCCTTACCACCCTTATTAAACAGTGGCACCATGTTAGCCAACCTCCAGTCTTCCGGCACCGCACCTGTGACAATCGAAGATATAAATGTCCCAGCACGGGGCCCAGCAATTACTTCCCTGGCTTCCCACAGAGTTCTAGGGTACACCTGATCGTGTCCTGGAGGTTTACCCACTTTCATGTGTTTGAAGACATCCAGCACTTTCTCCTCGTAATATGGACATTTTTCAAGAGGGCACCATCTATTTCCTTACATTCTATATTATTCATGTCCTTTTCCACAGTAAACACTGATGCAAAATACTCATTTAGTATCTCCCCTATCTCCTGCGGTTCCACACAAAGGCTGCCTTGCTGATCTTTGAGAGGACCTATTCTCTCTCTATTTACCCTTTTGTCCTTAATGGATTTGAAAACTCCTTTGGATTCTCCTTACCTCTATTTACCAAAGCTATCTCATGTCCCCTTTTTGCCCTCCTGATTTCCCTTTTAAGTATACTCCTACTGCCTTTATACTCTAAGGATTCATTTGATCTAATCTTGTCTATACCTTACATAGGCTTCCTTCTTTTTCTTAATCAAACCCTCAATTTCTTTAGTCATCCAGCATTCCCTATACCTACCAGCCTTTCCTTTCACCCCGATAGGAATATACTGTCTCTGGATTCTCGTTATCTCATATCTTCACATTTTCCAGCCGTCCCTTTACCTGTGAACATCTGCTCCCAATCAGCTTTTAAAAGGTCTTGCCTAATACTGTCAAAATTGGCCTTCCTCCAATTTAGAACTTTGACTTTTAGACCTGGTCTATCCTTTTCCATCACTATTTTAAATCTAATAGAATTATGGTCGCTGGCCCCAAGTGCACCCCCACTGACACCTCAGTCACCTGACCTGCCTTATTTCCCAAGAGTAGGTCCGGTTTTGCACCTTCTCTAGTAGGGTACATCCACATACTGAATCAGAAAATTGTCTTGTACACACTTGAGAAATTCCTCTCCATCTAAACCCTTAACACTATGGCAGTCCCAGTCTATGTTTGGAAAGTTAAAATCCCCTACCATAACCATCCTATTATTTTTACAGATAAGTGAGATCTCCTTACAAATTTGTTTCTTAATTTCCCTCTGACTATTAAATGGTCTATAATATAATCCCAATAAAGAGATCATCCCTTTCTCATTTCTCAATACAACCCAAATAACTTCCGCAGATGCATTTCTGGAAATACTCTCCCTCAGCACAGCTGTAATGTTATCCCTTATCAAAAACACCACTCCCCCTCCTCTCTTGCCTCCCTTTCTGTCCTTCCTGTAGCATTTGTATCCTGGAACATTAAGCTGCCAGTCCTGTCCATCCCCGAGCCATGTTTCCGTAATTGCTATGATATCCCAGTTCCATGTTCTTAACCATGCCCTGAGTTCATTTGCCTTCTCTTTTAGGCCTCTAGCATTGAAATAAATCCAGTTAAATTTATCAGCCCTACCTTGTTCTCCGCTTTGTCCCTACATGCCCTGACTGTTTGACTAGTTTCTGTTCTCAACTGTACCAGTCTCAGATTGATCTCTTTCCTCACTATCTCTCTGGCCCGCTCCCCCCGCCCCACTTACTAGTTTAAATCCTCCTGAGCAGCTCTAGCAAATCTCCCTGCTAGAGTATATTAGTCCCCTTCCAATTCAGGTGCAATCTGTCCTTCTTGTACAGGTCACTTCTACCCTAAAACAGTTTCCAATGATCCAAAATTCTCCCATACACCAGCTCCTCAGCCATGCATTCATCTGCTCTATCCTCCTATTGCTTCTCTCACTAGCGCACAGCACTGGGCGTAATCCACAAATTACTACTCTCGAAGACCTCCTTTTTAAATTTCGGCCTAACTCTCTATAATCTCCCTTCACAATCTCATCTTTTTCCCTTCCTATGTCATTGGTTCCAATGTGTACAATGACCCCCTGCTAGTGCCTTTCCCCCTTGAGAACATACTCCACCCTCTCAGAGGCATGCTTGATCCTGGCACCAGGGAGGCAACACACCGTTCTGATTTTTCACTGCTGGCCACATAAACGTCTGTCTGTGCCTTGGACGAGGGAATCTCTGAACACAATTTATCTCTTGGAAGCAGATGCATCCCTCATTGCGTTCGAGCCAGTCTCAATACCAGAAACTTGGCTATTCGTGCTATATTCCCCTGAGAATCCATCACCCCCTTCATTTTCCAAAACAGCATACCTGTTTGAAATGGGAATAGCCACAGAAGACTCCTCTACTACCTGCCTACCTCTCAACTTTCCTGGAGTTAACCCATATATGTGACTGTACCTACGACTTTTCTCCCTTCCTATTACTGCCATCCATCGCATCCCCTTGCTCTTGTAAATTCCTCATTGCTTCTAACTGTCTCTCCAATTGATCCATTCGATTTGATAGAATTCCCAAATAACTGCATCTGTTGCAGATATAACCCTCAGTAACATGTAAGTGCTCCCTAAACTCCCACTTCTGACAAGAAGAGCATATCACTCCAGCAAAGGCCATTTTTACTTCTTTTAATCTACAGACCCAGAAAATAACACAATATTATTTCTCTACAAAACACTGCTCCAGGCTAACTTCATACTTATGGCTTATATTTTTAAGTTTAATCAAGAGACTTATCTCAATATAACATATAATCAAGAAAGTCTACTCACTACTGCAGACTTACCGTATGGCCACAGCTAAAATATTCACTTCTGTTTCTGTGCTGTGACCTCGCCCAAATAGGTTCCTCCAAGATTAGTTGTGAATTTCACTGATTGTTAATTTTCCCAGATGCACTCGATGTCCAGTGATACATGAATTCAAACAGCAAAGGCAGTAACTGTGCAGGTTCACTGCTGTGTCAGGGAGCAGTGTGGGTCTCTCTCTCCTCCCCCCACCGCACTGACCTCACCATGTGTGTTCCTCTCCCTTTTAAAAGTGCTGTTGTTTTGACTTTTTTTTCACCAAAGTTCCAAAACAATGCTACATCATAGAAAACATTAATTGCTGATCCTGGAATTTGAGGAAATCATCTCCAACACCTAAAATGTCTCAAAAAAAAAGGAGCAACCTACTACAGCCAAAAAATTTTCCCATCCTCCATCTTGGATTACCCAGAATAGTGTATGTGAATCGTTTTCCAACTTGCGCGTTATACCAGTGCACAATTATAAATAACATACTTATGAAGATCAATGCAACAATCGATAAGGAAGCTAACTAACTCATTCACAAACTTTGGTTTTGCAGGTAAAAGTGATAATAAAATATATTATGTTGTATTATCAATGTTAACCCAGATCCCAATGGGGGAGAAAAATACAAATTTAAATCAAATTCCCATTGAAGAAAGAAAGAAAGAGTGACACACTAACAATTACAATAAAAAGCAATGAACCATTTGTAAATTTGGACAAAAATATTCTCAATTTCTGGTCTTCGTATACGTGGCAAAAAATCAGAAATAAGGGAAATAAAATATAAATTACAAATAGGAATTATATTTGCTGAATATAAATAAACAGAACCAAGTCAACAAAAATCATTACTAGTATTTAGGAATATATGTTCAAAACATGTTTTAATTTTTAAAAGGTGCATGACCAGTCTTACAATGTCACAAATAATTTGGTGCTCACTGTTCAAAGAAAAATGATTTTATTAAATTACAATATAATTTAAACTACTAGAAAAACTTGATCTATTGCAATAGTGGAAAATAGCATTGGTCAACAACTTTAAAATGGGAACTGGCTATAAAATAACATAGCAGCTGCAAGGAGCCAGGATTGCAATTAGGTCAAACCCATTTCAATATATTCGATGGATGCGACTGTCACCATGACATAGTTGCTGACTGTGAATTTAAGAAATAATTGCTCCTCAAAACAAACATTGAAATTTGAAGGAGAAAGCAAAGATTTTTCAACAGCCAAGATATTTTTCTATAAAGTTTTCTGTAAAGTTTGCATACTTTACAGCTGTTGTTAACTATTTTTGAACACCAGAGCAAATTCATCAATATGTTCCATTTCTAATTGATCACAGTTTGTGAATTTTTGTTTCATCAAGGTTATCCTACAATAAGGAAAAGTAGATTAAGCCTCTCTTTGAAGAGGTAACCTTAAATCATGCTGCTCTTCATTCACACTTAGAAATTGCACACCTGAAATCAGAATAAAAATCATAGGTCAATGTCAAACTCCATATCCCGTCCCTGGAAGAGTTTTTTTTTGCTGAGAATGTCTGTTAGGCAATGAAGTATTTTTCAGAAACTATGGTGTCACTGATCTAACCATCCTACATGGCTGCTCACACATTGGGTGGAAACACAAGTCTCAGGTCATGTTAGAAGGATTCTCAAATTTGCAAAGTAGGATAAGACAAGACTGAAACACAAAGAAGTAAAATCTATACAGCCATCACATTGGCAACAAGGTATCCTGCTTTATTTAGGAAGATTAAGAGACCAAAAGCAGACAGTTAAATTTCAAACATATAAAACTATCAACATAGAAAAAACAAAAATTCATAAGACTTAACGTCAGTAATAATTGCATTTCTGATATAATTCCTTTTAGCTTAAATGCTTTAATTATTTCTGGATATTGTCTTGCATTATGTTTAGCTAGGTAACTTTCTGTAAAACTGTACGTGTTAAAAGAAACTTCTACAACATAATATTCTAATCAACTTTAAGATTTTATTGAATTTAGAGAGAACTTCAAATGAGGAAATACTGAAACACAATACAAAAGATTTCAGAGTAATGAATTATTGAAAAGGACCAAAGGAATGTGGTTGGATTATTTCCATTGAAGAATACTAACCAGTTTCTCTCAACTAAATGAAAATGAACAATGATTACAGAAGTCTGTCAACACAATTTTTAAAAAAATTCATTTGTAAGATGTGGGCATTTCTAGCTGGCCAGCATTTATTGCCTATCCTGGTTATCCTGGAGAAGGTGGTGGTGAGCTGCCTTCTTGAACATTTGCAGTCCACCTACTGTGGGTTGACCCACAATGCCATTAGGAAGGGAATTCCAGGACTTTGACCTAGCTAAGTGATGAACAGCAATGTATTTCAAAGTCAGGACAGTGAGTGGCTCAGAGGGAAATTTGAAGGTGGTGGCATTCCCATATAAATGCAGCCCTTGTCCTTCTAGATGGAAGCGGCCATGTGTTTGGAAGGTGTTGTTTGAGGATCTTTGGTGAATTTCTGCCCTGTACTGTATCTTGTAGTAACACACACTGCTGTTACTGAGTGTCAGTGGTTAAGGGAGTTGATGCTTGTGGCTATAGTACCAATCAAGAGGGCTGCTTTGACCTAGATGGTGTCAAGCGTCTTGAGTGTCGTTGGAGCTGGACCCAACCAGGCAAGTGGGAGTATTCCATCACATTCCTGACTCGTGCTCTTTGGATGGTGGACAGGCTTTAAGGAGTCATAAGGCGAATCACTTACTGTAATATTCCTAGCTTCTCACCTGCTCTTGTAGCCAGTGTTTATGTGGTGAGTTAGTTGAGTTTCTGGTCAATGATAATCTCCCAGTCTGTTGATAGTGGGGGATTCAGCAATGGTAACACCATTGAATGTCAAGGGGCGGTGGTTAGATTGTCCCTTATTCCCGATGGTCATAGCTTGGCACTTATGTGGCGCAAATGTTACTTGCCACTTGTCAGCCCAAACCTGGATACTGTCCAGACTAATGGGACAGTAATTGGCTGGGTTGGATTGGTCCTGCTTTTTACATATAGGACATACCTGGGCAATTTACCTCACTGCCGGTGAGATGCCAGTGTTCTGTACTAGAACAGCTAGATGGCTTTACCAAGTTGACACCTAAATCTTCAGGTATGCTTGGTGCTGCTCCTGCATGCCCTCTTGTACCCTCCAGTGTTGCATTTGAACATTGACTGCTTCAGTATCTGAACAGTCACAAATGGGGCTGAACATTGTTGAACATCCTCACTTCTGATGGAGGGAAGGTCATTGGTGAAGTAGCTGAAGATGGTTGGGCCAAGGACAATACTTTGAGAAACTCCTGCAATTATGACCTGGAGCTGAGATGACTGACCTCCAACGGCCATGACCCTCTTCCTATGTGTCAGATGTGACTCCAACCACCATTGATTCCAATTTTACTAGGGTTCCTTGATGCCACCCTTGATGTCAAGGGCTGTTACTCTTACCTCACCTCTGGAAATCAGTTCTTTTGCCCATGTTTGTAATGAGGTCCGGAGATGAGAGACCCTGGCGGAACCCAAACTGGGTGTCATTGAGCAGGTTAGTGCTGCTCGATAGTAAAGTGATTGAAGATGTTGTCAGCAATACTGTGGTCAGCAGTAGACTGATGGGGCAGTAATTGGCCTGGTTGGATTTGTCCTGCGTTTTATGTACAGGACGTATTTGGGCAATTATCCCCATTGTCGGGGAGATGCCAGTGTTCTGTACTAGAACAGCTTAGCGAGGGGAGTGGCATCTTCTGAAGCACAAGTCTATTGCCGGAATATTGTCAGAGACTATAGCCTTTGTAGTATCCAGTGTCTTCAACCGTTTTTTTGATATCATGTGGAGTGAATCGAATTGGCTGAAGACTGGTATCTGTAAATGCTGGGGATCACTGGAGGAAGCAGTGATGGATCATCCACTTGACATTTCTGGCTGAAGATTGCTACAAATGCTTCAGTCTTATCTTTTGCACTGATGTTCTACTCTCTTCCATCATTGAGAATGGGGATATGTTTTGTACAACCTCCTCCTCCAGTGCATTGTTTGACTGTCCACCACCATTCACAACTGGATGTGGCAGGACCCCAGAACTTACATCTGATCTTTGGTTGTGGGATTGCTTAGCTTTGTCTATCACTTGTTGCTTATACTACTTGGCATGCAAGTAGTTGATGGCTTTACCAGGTTGATACCTCATTTTCAGATACACCTGGTGCTGCTCCTGCATGCCATCTTGCACTCTCCAGTGAACCAGGTTTGATCCCATGGCTTGATGGCAATGGTTGAGTGGAGAATATGACAGGCCATAAGATTACAGATTGGGCTGGTGTATTCTGCTGCTGTTGATGGACCACAGCACCTCATGGATGCCCAGTCTTGAGTTGCCAGATCTGTCCCATTTCACATTGTGTTAGTGCCACACAATACAATGGAGGATATTCTTTATGTGAAGGCAGGACTGTCTCCACAAGGACTCTGCGGTGGTCAATTGTACTGATACAATGAGATCTGCTATAATGTGGAAGTTCAGTTCTCGTGCAATCCAGTGTTAAGAAAATCATGTAATAGCAGCATCATATGAACTAATGGGGCCAGAATCATGTTAGAACCCAAACACACTTGAAAATTTGGACTTAGGAAACAGTGTCGCCAATTCGTCAATTGTGTTATAGCAAATTCTTGTTAACAAAACGCGTAAAATAGCACAATGACCTGTACTGTCATCGACAGATACATCTGCAGCTGGCAGACTGGTAAGACTGAGGTCAAAGTATGCTTTTCCCTGTTGCTGGTTCCCTCACTACTTGCCGCAGATGCAGTCTATCAACTATGTCCTTGAGGACCCAACCAGATCAATCTGTAGTATTGCTGCTGAGCCACTCTTGGTGGTGGACATTGAAAGCACCCACCCAGAGTACATTTTGTGCCCCTGCCATCCTCGATGCTTTGTCAAGTGTTGTTCAATGTGGAGTACCACCGATTCATCAGCTGAGGACAGTACGTGGCAATCAGGAAATTTCCTTGCCCATGTTTAACCTGAAACCATGAGACTGCATGGGATCCAGAGTCAATGTTGAGGACTCCTGGAGCAACTCCCTCCCAACTGTATATCACCATGTCAGGTCTGTTCTACAGGAGAGACAGGGCATATCAAGGGATGGTGATGGTGATTTCTGGGACACTGTCTGAAAGGTATGATTCCACGAGTATGACTGTGCTAAATTGTTGCTCAACTAGTCTATGACAGCTCTTCCAATTTTGACACTAGCCCCCAGATGTGAGTGAGGAGGACTGTGCAGGGTCGACCGTTTTGGCCACTGTCTTTTCCGATGCTTAGGTCAATGCCAGGTGTTCCGTCCAATTTTTCATTTCTTTGAGACACTGTAGCAACTGGTACAACTGAATGGCTTGCTCGGCCATTTTAGAGGGCAATTGAGAGTCAACCACATTATAGGTCTGACGTCAAATTACTTGCCCACCAGTCAGTGGAGTACCAAAAGGGTAGCAAATTAGTACCACAGATATAGATTTTGAGTCTTCCATTATAGTTAAATATTGCATTTTTATCAATAAGTTCTGTTAGAATTCTAAATACAAGACTGACAGTACACTGGGTCACAGGAAAAGCAAAGTGAAATTATATAAATGTATTTTCAATAGGTAGTGTGCATATTTCATAACTTTTATTTATACACATATTACACAATTTATGTTTAGCACAAATTGTGTACAACATTATAAAATTCTGATCATAACATTGAGAAGTTAAAGACTATGAATCACTTAACACATCCTCAGTAATTTACAAAAGCAAGAATTTCTGCAAGCAGGTTCCCGAAATGGAGATAGAAATTTGTAGTACACATCAGCCCCTTGTGGGCTGCAGGAGAAAATGCACCAGGAACAAAAGATCACAGGAAAATCTGTCATCTATGGCCCAATAATTACTACTACGTCCAGCACAGTTGATCAAGTCAACAGATACAGAAAATTTCAGGCTAACTTGAACTTCAAAGCAATTCAATTGAGAGAAAATCAGTTAATAATTGTAGTCTACCCATTTGAGCACTATTAAGCAACTTCTACTTCAATTCCTCCTCTCACAGGTTCAGAAGTTTTCAGGTTTTTTAAAACCCAAAGCTGCTGTTTTCAAACATCTTTTTGCTTTTTTCTTTCGGTGCCATCACTTCACTGTGATGTCCTACACTCAGCTGGAGCACCTAATCTGATTCAACACACATGGCAGCAGTCCACTCAAACGGGTCTTAATAAAAATTAGCACTTTAAAGTGCATGATGAACTGCATAAACAAGACAAATTGGCATCAATTAGCTGAAGCAAGTTGAAAACCAATCAGATCTTCTTGGAGAATAAGGAAACAGTAAATCAAACAACTTAGAACTTTGCCCCTCTAGATTGATTTGTCTTAACATTCTTTTTAACAAATCTCTTGAACACCATGCTAAATAAAGTCAAATTCAACCAAAATATTACCATCAGGATTGTATTCCATTCTTTGTCCCATTCCCATATCAAAACTATTCTTGTCAATCTCCAGTGCTCCTTGATTGTCAAAGTGTTTAATGCAAAATTCTCATTTTCACTTACAAACCCTTCACAACCTTGCTTTTGTCTGATTTTCTGACCTCCTACTGCCTTTTCCTTTTGGTTGCAGTCTTTGCTCAGTGGTAGCCCACCCCTGAGCTAAAAGAAACACATGACCAAGAATAGATCATTCAGTGTCAGAGCTTGCTCCATCATTCAGTAAGCTCATGACTGATCTGTGTTGCAATTTCATCTACCTTCCTTGGTTGGTCATGTGCTCAAACCCCAAACTAGATATTTGATGATGTTTAATATTTTATATTTAATATCTTCAACCAAGACTTTGATACTTGTTTCTAAAATTGCATCCTTTCATGCAGCAGCAATTTTCCCTTAACCCCTGAAATGCCTTAGAATATTTATTTGCATTACCCACACCATATATAGCAAACTTTGTTTTAACCAGCACTTGATGAACCAACACTCTCAATAAACTGGCAAAAGTATATATCTGAAATACCAGAACTTTATTACTACGATCGTGAGAAGGTCCAAATAGTCAGCTAAGAGTGAGTAAGAGGGCTCTCTGCTGTTAAGTTTTATTTAAGTCAAAGATGCATTATTACTTAAGTGGTTTATGCTGTAAATAAAGTAAAATAGTTAGGTTTATACTCCACGTATTACATTTCTATTATTTTACATTAATTATGTGGACCTCATGATCAACTGGAATATTCGATTAACTGGCACAATCCTGGTCCCATAGATGCCTGTTAATAAAACATTTGCTCAACGTACAAGTGCCTCACCTGATGTAACTGTGACATCACTAAATCATGCCTGGAAAGTTTGCAGCCTATTGGAGGTCATGATGCTCACCTGTAAATCATGCCCGGAGAGCCTGTCTGTCTTAGGGAAAGTCGAGCTGGAGAGTCCGTGGTTGATTCTGGATACATCAGGTCAACAGCTTCAGTCAAAGGTATGTTGTTATTTTCTCACACTGTCACTTGCAAAACCTAAAGCGACACAAAATTGGAGACAAAGACATTAGGAACTACATTTTCAGACAAAAGATCTTTACTTGACTAAATGTAGATGGGTGTTATAAAGACAACACCTTGTGTGTTCATGTGTGGCACAATCAACATACTGAATGGGATAGATTCATAATGGATCCAGAAAGGTCAAAACTGAGCATTCATGAGGTACTGTAATTCAGCAGTAGCATCAACTGTCCACCACAATCTGAATAAAATCTCAGACAGGTCCTAACTCTCAATCGAATATTACCATCATTGGTTCAATGGGAAGTGTAAGAAAGCATGCCAAGAGCAGCATCAGTTTTGTCTAAAGGGCAAAGCTAAAACAGAAGACTTTTTCAAGCTAAACAATAGAAGCAATGTGTTAAACAGCGAGTAAATAATCCTACAACCAAATTAAACACAGGTATGAATGCTAGTGGTCAACAGAACTAATAGAGGCAGGTGGTTTTATGTACATCCATCCTCAATAATGGTGTACCCTAGCATGCAAGTGTAAAATATGAGTTGTTGTATTCACAACCATTTTCAGTTAGAAATGCCAAATGGATGATCCATCTTGGACTTGACCGATGGCCACCTGCACCCCCAGCATAATAGCTGCTATTCAGATAATTTAGTTGACTCTTTATGATATTAAAAACCAGTTACGCTCAAAAACTATGGGGTTTGACAATATTTTGGCTGTAATGCTCCAAAACTAGCCACATGATCCAGCTCTACATAGTGGCTCAGTGGTTAGCACTGCTGCCTCACAGCACCAGGGTCCCAGGTTCGATTCCAGCCTCAGGCGACTGATCGTGTGGAGTTTGCACATTCTCCCCGTGTCTGCATGGGTTTCCTCTGGGTGCTCCGGTTTCCTCCCACAGTCCAAAGATGTGCACGTCTGGTGAATTGGCCATGCTAAATTGTCCGTAGTGTTAGGTAAAGGGGTAAATGTACGGGAATGGGTGGGTTACGCTTTGGCGGGTCGGTGTGGACTTGTTGGGGCCGAAGGGTCTGTTTCCACACTGTAAGTAATCTAATCTAAGATAGGATCACTCCCACTGCACCACAAGAGTCCTGTAACCATCAATTTCCTCCTTTTTTAAACGTAAGGGTGAAAGCTTACAGGGCTCTGAGTGATGTTGGCTGAAGATGAGATTTGTGGCAGTAACCGATAAGAGGCCCAACGAGGCTTATCTCAATGCTGGGAGCATTGCACTGCAACTTGTAGACATTTTCTAATCAAACTGTTCAGATATGGTGGTACACATCGCTGGAGCAGGTGGGACTTGAAAACCATCACTTCAACACAAAGCCCTACAACAATTCCCAAAGAAATGAGGTAAACACTTCCAGCTGGCTATGATAACTACAACTTTTTACTTGCTCCAAAGTATTTTCATGTCGCTTAGGACATACAGCATTTCGGAGCATGATCGCAAGCACCAACCACATGTAGTTCAAGGAAAGGTGGAGGAAGAAAGAGACTGCAAGGTGTTGGATGTGGACGGGAGGAGGCTGCAAAGCAGAGGGATGATGTTTCAAATGCCTGAAACTTGTTGGTCTTCCAGAACAAGGAGTTGACACCAACTGAGTGTTACAGACTGGCACATTCGAAGGTGCAGGCCTACATGCTGAGAGACACACTGAAACTTGGGGCACAGTGGAGAAAGACTATTGTCTGAAGTTTTCCTGCAGAAGGTAAATGGGAGGTCCGTTCAGTTATTAGACCCCCCCCTAGTGCCTCAAATAAATGTAAATATTAGTATTACATGTGTAAGAGAGGTCTTTAGTGTTTTGGATAGAGTCAAAGTCCAAGATTTTGCTTGCTTACTTTTTTGTGACTATATGTATCATATATAGACAAAGAATTTTTTCATGAATGAAATACAATTTTGAAATAAAAAAAGGCCAGAGAGAGAAGCAAATTGTTGTGTGAGGGCGATGGAAGGGAGAGACAGAGAATCTGCAAAGGCAGGAAGGAGACAAAAGCTGTAAGTGGGATGTGGTTGAAAAGGAAAGACGCATGAGAGAGAACATGTTTAAACCTATCAGAGGAATACGCTATTAACTGGAAGACAGGAAATCCCTGACGTAATGAATTCCTTGCAAAGGATATGGAATCTCTAGCTTGTGGCTGCTTTATTCTTTAAAAATCATTCACAGGATGGGGGAGTCATTGGCTACACCACCATTTATTATCCATCCCTCATTTTCTGGAGGGGATTTAAGAGTCAACCACACTGCTGTTGTCTGAAGTCACATGTAGGCTAAACCAGGTAAGGAGGGCAGTTTCCTTTCCTAAAGGACATCAGTGAACCAAATAGGTTTTCCAAATAGGTTTTTCTCACAATCAAAATTGGATTCATGGTTATCATCAGACTCTTAATTCCAGATTTTTATTCAATTTAAAATCCACTATTTACCATGGCAATATTTGAACTCAGCTCCCCAGAATATTACTTGGGTCTCTGGATTAACAGCCCAGAGGTAGAATCAGTAGGGCTGTTAATCCAGCCCCTAAGGCTGTCGCCTCCCTCCACTGCACATGTTCAGGAAAATTATATTGAGAAAAATATATTAGGTGCTTGCATTGTAATAAACACAGTCAATGAAGAAACATAATCCAAGATTGAAATATAAAATACAATAAAACAGGTAGTAACTGCCTGGTTAAAATCTTCCAGCTTTGTGCACATGGAATGGAAACACATCAGTTATGATCTCACCAGTCTGTGGAAGGTGGATTTAGGGTGAAGGCATTTTTGTATGTAGAAGGAAAATTTATACCTTTACTTCAGTGTGAAATGAACCACTTTCACATTCCAGGTGTTGCTGGCACACTATCTGCCAAGCATCTCAGTGCCTGGTGTCAGCTCCTTAGCTCCATCTGGGTCGCTTAGGCCCACCCTTCAAGACTCCAGACTCCAGTTCCCTTGATGTTCTTTCACCTCTAAGCTTTTTCCTAGCTGGGTCCCACATCTTGCTGCCCTTTCTGCTGTTCGTGGTTTCATTTTGCAGCCTGGGGAGTTGAAGTTGATGGCGGGTGGCAAATTAATTGGCTAGCTTGTGACAGGAAATTAACCCTGTAATCTATTCATTGTTTTCTAAATGTTAATGTGTGCTACACAAAGGCAGGAGGAGAGCTTACAATTAATGTTGGTGACCCCTGCTGCCTTTTTAAAAAAATCAACCTGTTCATGTGTGTTGTATAATACATTTGGAGCAGACAGGACTTGAACCTGGAACTTCAGACTCGGGGTAGAAATACTACCACTGAGACATAGAAAGGGAGACAACTAAATTAAAATGGAGTTGGAGGTGAAACTAATACACTCCAACCTCCACATCGTCCACTTCACTCTAAAGGCTTTGAGGGTGTTGATGGGCACAATGGGTTCCCTCTCCAAGTGCACTCAGACATGAAAGTAGTCACAGAGGACAGGCAGGTAGTCAGGAACAATGACTCCCTTTGCAGGGTTCTGTCCATGCAGCGGTTTGCACTAATGGGTCATCACTATGCACCTAAGCATTTCCAGCGAGTACACTATCAGGTTCAGCACCACATTTTCAAGTGAAGGCTAGCACATTCGCAAGCTGAGGCCCATTGCTGCTACGCTCTCCAACTACTATGGTAACATGTAGCCCGGCCACCCAGCATTACCCTCAATTCTGGTAACCCGCACAGTCATGCCACCTCCCTTCCACCAGCCCTAGATGTGGAGGAGTGGATTCCTAAGCAGTTTTCTAACAAAAGCCACTACTCTTGATGGCATGGTGATGCAACTCACATCAACCCATTCTCCAGCCGTTGATCAGGTCTTGGTAAAGACAGGGTCCTGAGGGAAATCCTCACTGTCTATGAACAGAAGCTACATGTCAGACTAAGGTCACACACTTGGACGAACGAATTAGTTGTCAGGGCACACCAGATGACAGGTGGCTCAAAGGTATCGCTGCAAGGTATTAAGATGAAGATCATCACCATTAAGCTCTCCCACAGAACCTCTGCTGTGACCCAGTGCATCGTCTTGCCCCAGAAGTGGACCAATATCTTCCTGAGTTTTGTGACAAAGCCTGGGGAAGGGGTCCAAAGAATCAGTCAATACATTAGCATGGAGGAAACCACTGGTTTATGACCACTGTTCGACATGTGCAGTGCAGAAGAGTGTGCTCCCAAATTACTTGCATCTTCACCTCTGCTGAAGCTGCAACACTAATATTAACCAATGTGGAAAACTGTCTAGGTACAGTTATTTTATTCAATCTGCTCAGACAGGCATATTATGACACAGCTCTGGAGTAAGGAGGACTTGTATCAAGAGGTACTCAGAGGTGGACACGCTAGTACTGCTACATTTTCCATTTTACAAACTTTTTTAAAAAAAAATTCTTTTCCCTCCCACCAAATCACCCATGTTGCTTTGTTCACCACTAAATCACCAGTTTTTCTTAATCAAAAGATTAACCGATGTGCAAAGTCTAGTCATAGGCAGGGCAGTCCCTGAGTTTTCTTCCTCTCGACTGAGAAATGCTTTCATGCACAACTGAATGGTTTTCTCCCCTACAAATCACCCTTATTACTTTTCACTTGTTATCCTCCACCACCTGTGTCCAATTAATCAATTTTCCCTTTCAGGGCAGCGCAAAGACCCCAGAAGTGATGGAAGGGGAGGAACTAAGGGGGGGGGGGGGGGCGGCGCGGGGGGGGAATCAAATCAAATTTAATTCCAGGTTTTTATTCAATTTAAAATCCACTACTTACCATGGCAACATTTGAACCCAGCTCCCCAGAACATTATCTGGGTCTCTGGATTAACTGATCAAATTATCAAATCAAAGTTCAGAGATGGTCTTGCATACGTCTAGAACATATGAGACCTGTAACAAAGTTTCCTGGTTCAGAAGTAGAGACACCATTCCTACACAAGGGCCCAAAGCCCTACTATAATTTTTTCGCCATCACCATGGCTGAGGCTAGCGTTCCAGATATTTTCCATTAATCTGTGGAGAGGCATTATTACACATTTCTGAACTAGGTGGGACTTGAACTAGAACCTCCTAAATTGAGAAAAAACTGCTAAGCTGTACCACCAAGGGATTTGGGGTATTTGAGCACAAAACACAGAAACCTAACGGACAAGTACACAGGTAATTAGCAGAACTAGTGGAATTTGGGCCCTTGCTAGAAGGATGCTGGAGTACAAGAGTAGGGAAGTCTTAACTGCAACTGTGCAATGTGCTGGTCAGACCACGTTGAAAAATACAAGCAGTTTTACTCTCCTTATTTAAGGAAAGATATTATTTCATTGAAGGCAGTTCAGATAAAGTTCACTTGGAAGACCTCTGGTATGAAGAGACTGTCTTATAAGTTTATGTTAAAGATGGGGGCATGGTGGTTCAGTGGTCAGCACTGCTGCCTCACCGTGCCAGGGACCAAGGTTCAATTCTAGTCTCAGGTGACTGTCTGTATGGTGTTTGCACATTCTATATCTGCACAGGTTTCCACTAAGTGCACCAATTTCCTCCCACTGTCCACAGATGTGCAGGTGAGGAGGATTGCAAATGCCAAATTGCTCATTGTCCAGGCATGAGCAGGTTGGGTGGATTAGCCATGGGAAATGAAGGATGACATGGATGGATTGGGGGGGGGGCTCTGTGTGGGATGCTGTTTTGAAGGGCATAGTCGACTCGATGGTCTGATTGAATCCGTGATTCTATTCGAGAATTCACTGGAATTTCAAAGAATGAGAAGTGATGCCATTGAAATATACAGGGTTCTTAAGGGCCTTGACAGGGAAAATGCTGAAAGGATATTACATCTCACGGGACAGTCTAGGACCAGAAGGCATAGTTTCAGAATAAAGAATGGCAATTTAAGACTGAAATTGACTGGAATTCCTTCTATGGAACTCCATGCCACAGAGAGCTGTGGTGGTGCTGGGCTGGGTGTGTGGAGAAGAGGAGTTCTGTGCATAATTAAAGCTGAGGTAGATAGAAGGGAATCAAAGGTTGTGGGGAGAATGCAGAAAGGTTGATGTGAGGAATGTCATATCAGCCATGATCCTAATGAATGGCAGAGCAGACTCAAGGGTCTGAATGGAAAACTCCTGTTCCGATTGCTTATGGTCTCCTGGCTCAGGGGTAGAGACATTACCACCATCTCACAACCAGTTTTTTCCCCTACCACCAAATCATTCATGGTATTTTTCACCTATTAAATACTACTGCTAATCACCTGTGTTACAACTGATTAATTTACATGCAAAGCTCATTAAGTGCAATGGAATAACACCAAAAGGTGACAACACTGAGAGCCCCACAGGTTTATTCGGAAGCACTAGCTTTTGGACTGTTGGTTCTTTGTCAGATAGCTAGTGCAGCAAGATCATAAGACACAGAATTTATAGCACAAGATCACAGTGTCATGCAACTGATTCATATAATGAACAAACCTAGATTGCTGTTAAGTTTTTCATCTTTTAGAATGGGTTACAGGTTTCGATTCATTAATATGTAAATCCCAGAACTTCTTTCAAGTCACATTCCCGAGATAACTTAATGTTTTATAAAAAATCGTGACATCTCAGCTCAGAAAGTGTATTAATGGTATGAGGCTAGAGTCTGTCTGTATTCCAATCTTGAGTCAGACTGGTTCTGTTTCCAAAGTAGGAATTTATAAAATGTCACATGGATTGACTGCCTGCAGATTGCGTGCTTTTGAGCAAAATAGAATGTATCTGCAAATACAATTCTGCAAAATGCAATTTAATGTGTGTGCACATCTACGTTTGTCCAATATATCGTCTCAGTTGCATGACACTATAATCTTGTGCTATAAATTCTGCTCCACTAGCTACCTATGAAGGAGCAGCACTCCAAATAAACCTGTTGGACTATAACCTGGCACTTTGTCCACCCCAGTTCAACACTGGCACATCCTCATCATGACCAAAAGGTGAGAGAGAGGAAGAGGGGATGAAATCAAAATGGAATGCCTCTGCAATATGTCTCTGCAATAGACTGAACTTGAACTTGGGCCTCCTGACTCAGAGGAAGAGATACAAGAGCCCTACGCCATTTTTAAAAAAATTTCTGAATCAACCTGTTCACTAATGTTATGCATCTATGGAGCAGTGGGACTTGAACCTAAACCTCCTGGTTGAGAAGAAGGGTCACAAGAGCTCTTAAAATCAATCTGTTCACAAATGCCCTCCTGTAAATAAATCTTAAGATCACCTAAAGTTTTAAGAGACAGGGCTCCCTCTTGCGGCCAAAGCGTATTAGTGTAGGCAGAATTACTTGCATCAATCAATCTCTGCCATTAGGTGGAACTCAGGCAGCAAAGAAAACAGACACTGAAACTGGAAGGTTAAAAACTTCGAAGTTTAAGACTTGAAAGCAGGCAAGTCACTCAGGACATCTGTAGGAAACAACATTAGTTGGAACTCAACATTCAAATATATTGGGGTTGAATCTTTCGATATTTGGCTGAGCGTGATTTACATCAAATTTTTTAAATGTATTCTTACCATCAAGGTTTAGCAAGATTCCTTGCCATATCGTACCAAACCTGCATTAACTACCCACCCCAACCCTACGGCATCTCTAATGTCCAATTCTATCCCCAACTTACCATGTGCTGTTTCTACATCAACTCGCCATACACACTGGATATCTGCCAAAAGACGAACATCCCTGGAGCCCATATCATATTTAAAAAGGTCGCTATGCACTCAGACAAGATATTTTGAAGCTATTCTGATCAGTCAGGGACAATATATTCAATGGTGTCTGAGAAGGGGAACATGGCACTACAATTCTTCGATGTGGACCTGACTGTTTTGATCATGGGGGTGGTGCAAAGGAGAGCAGTCTGCTTTCTGGAGGACCAGCAGAGGAGTCTGCAGCACCAGACTCTGCAGTCTGGTTCAAGGCCATCCCCTGGGCCAGTACCATCTTGATGGTGAGGAATAGCCAGCAATGCCATCTAAAAGGTCAAATACCTTCCCTGCTCCCCCAGGATTAATACCATACTCTTCACTCAGCTTCCTTGCACTCTGCTACTGGACGCACCTTCCACCAAGGCTTATGCTCTACCACACTCACTACTGCCTTCTTATGTTCTCACTACCCATCCTCCGCCAAACTTCCTAAACCACTAACCCTCCAGTGCCCCTGCACTGCCTTCACACTCCCCTGAAATACCACCACTTGCACCCAAACTGTCACCTCATTCAATCCTTCTTTTTCTGTTATTCCATGAGACAATGGCACACAATAGAGCGAAAAGGGTGCAACATTAAACTCTTTAGCTGCTATAATCTTGGTCCTCTCAGGAGAGAACTGGGATGTTCCTGCAAATGTGCCAAGACATGAACATCCCACTAAGTACCACTTGTCGTTCTACTGCAACTCTCTAAGTAACCCAATCTTCAGTCTCATTCATTGCACTCCGCATTTTTAGATTAGATTAGCTTCCCTACAGTGTCGAAACAGGCCCTTTGGCCCAACAAGTCCACACCAACCCTCCGAAGGGTAACACACCCAGATCCATTTCCCTCTGACTAATGCACCTAACACTATGGGCAATTTAGCATGGCCAATTCATCTGCACATTTTTGGACTGTGGGAGGAAACCGGAGCACCCGGAGGAAACCCATGCAGACACAGGGAGAATGTGCAAACTCCACATAGACAGCTGCCCGAGGTTAGAATCGAACCTGGGACCCTGGCGCTGTAAAGCATCAGTGCTAACCGCTGAGCCACCGTGCCGCCCCCTGGTACCAAGAAACAGTTCATGCATGCAGACACAATGTACTAACCAGCACTGTACAATCACCTGGGGACAATTTACCCAGTTGCAGCAAGCAGGCATAGAACTTCTAATCATTGGCCACAACTCCTCTGTTTCATATGGGAGCACAATTTGATGAAAGAGTCAGATTGGTGATAGCTTCGCAGGTGGCCAAAAATTAAACAGCCTAAGCCACTGTTCCTTGGAGAAGAAATGCCAGAGACCAGGCATCTGCTCATTTCCCAGGCAGAAGAGGACTCCATAGTGTCAACAATCAGAGACTTCATCCATATGCACATTGAGGTGCAAGAATGATAGACAGGTATGTAGGAACCAGTGATCCTAGTTGTCCAGAAACTGCAATAATGCAGCATATCATGAGCATGCAGCTGAGGGTTCAAGTGTGCAAGCACCGAGGGAAAAGACGAGCAGCCTTGAGGTGCAGCCGCATCCAATCTGGGTGCCTGTCTCTGCACGCAATGTGTCCTTACAGTAGCCTTTGAAAGCAGGCTGCTAGTGCACCCTGCAATGCAATTCTGTGCTTCCTAAACATCTTGAATGTGTACTTGGAGGTAGCATGATGGTCACGAGGGGTTGGCATATGCCAGATGTGAATGCCTGTGGATGACGGTCATGCAGCTGGTGCTCGTGGATTGTGCCTTGAGATGCTGTTTGGACCAAAGCAACATGGAGACCCTTCGGAGCCAGTGGCAAGCTGAAATCACCAGGTACCTGCTCTGGTTTCCATGTTGAGATTTCTGGACATTTACCTTGTTTGTCACATTTAGTAAGATAGGAAGCTGAACATTAAGGAAGCACACTGGGCCATTAACGAGGTGTTTTAACAAGCAATAATCCCCGAAGTGACAAATCATCTCTGCCCAAAGAACAACTCAGCTTGCTGTTTGGCATAAACAAAAGATGGATTCAGATGTTTCTAATGTCAAAATGAGTCTCATAGGATCTCTCATTTGGGTAGTGTTGTAGAACAAAGAGATCTAAGAGGTTCAGGTACATAATTCTTCAAAGATTGCATCACGTATAGATAGGATAGTTCCGGCAGCATTTAGCATGTTTGCCTTCATTGCTCAGACCTGAGTATAGCAGTTGGGATGTTATGTTGAGGTTGTACACAATGTTGGGGAGGCCTCTTCTGGAGTAAGTCCAGTTCTGGTTGCCCTGATAAAAGGATATTATTAAGCTGGAGAGGATTCAGAAGAGATTTACCGGGATGTTGCTAAGAATGGAGGGTTTGAGTTATAGAGAGAAACTGGGACATTTTTTTAACTGGAGCAGAGAAGGTTGAGGAGTAACCTTATAGAGGTTTATAAAATAATGAGGGGTACAGATAAGGTGAATGGTAAGTGTCTTTCACTTAGGGTGGGAATTTAAAGATGAGGGAATATATTTTTGAGGTGAGAGAAAGAAGATTTTAAAAAAGACTTAGAAGCAAATTTTTTTTAAGAAACAAAGTGATTCACGTGTGGAGTGAACTGCTAAAGGAAGTGGTGGATGTGGGTACAACAACAAGGTTTAAGAGACATTCAAATAGATATGTGAATAATAAATATCTGGAGAGATACGGACCAAGCTATGGACCAAGGTATAGGTGGAAGGAAGGGAAGGGAGAGCTGCATTTTTGATTAAGGAGAGAATCACAGCAGTAATCATAGATGAAGTAATTGAAGGATCATCCAGTGAGGCTTTGTGGGTGGAGCTAAGAAAGAAGGCGGCAATGGTGACATTATTGGGGTTGTACTATAGGCCCTCAAATACTCAATGGGAATTAGAGGAACAAATATGCAGGGAGATTGGGGAGACTTGAAGGAGGAATAGGGTTGTCATACTAGGGGATTTTAATTTTCCTAACATAGATTAGTACTGCCAGAGCATTAAGGGATGAAAGGAGCAAAACTCGATCTACTCTTGGGAAATAGGGCAGGATAAGTGACAGAAGTGACAGTGGGGGAGCGCTCTGGGATCAGTGGCCATAGTTCTACTTACTTAAAAATAATTATGGAGAAGGACAAAACTGCTCTAAATTGACACAAGGCGAATTTTGATGGAATTAGACAGGAGCTTGCAAAGGTTGTTTGGAGTTGTTTGTTTGCAAATAAAGGGACGTCTGGCAAGTGTGAGGCCTTTAAAACTGGGGTAGCTAGAGTTCAAGGTCTATATGTTCTTGTGAGGGTGAAGGGCAAGGTTGGTAGGAATAGGGAACCTTGGATAACAAGGGATATCGTGGCTTTGACAAGAAAAAAGGAGGCATGGCTCAGGTACAGGTAGCTGGGATCAAGGGAATCCCTGGAGTTATAAAGGGAATACAGGAGTTTATTAAAGGAAGAAATCAGGAGGGCAAAAAGGGGTACGAGATAGCCTTGGCTGAGAAGAATAGGGTGAATCCAAAGAGGTACTTTAAGTATATTAAAGGAAAAATAATAACGAGAGAGAGCATAGGGCCCCTTAAGGACTAAAGTGGACATGTATGTGTAGAACACTGGAGATGTGCGAAGTCCACAATGAATATTTCTCCTGTGTGTTTATCATGGAGAAAGACAAGACAACTTGGGGACGTTAGTGGTAATATCTTCGGGATAGTCCATATCACAGTAGAGGTGACTTTGGATGTATTAGAATGTATGAAGGTGGATAAATTTCCTGGTCCTGACCAGATATACCAAGAACATTGCAGAGAAGAAATAGCAGGGCTCCTGGCTGATAAATTTTTCATCATCGTTAACCACGGGTGAGGTCCCAGAAGACTGGAAGGTAGCAAATGTTGTACTATTATTTAAGAAGGGCTGCGAAGAAAAGCCTGGGAACTGTACAGCAGTAAGCTTAACTCCTATGCGGGTAAGATACTTGACAAGATTCTGAGGGATAAGATGTACATGCACTTGGAAACACAGGATTTGATTAGTAGACAGCATGGCTTTGAATGGGAAATCATGCCTCACGAATTGATGAAATGACCAGGAAGGATGACGAGGGCAGGGTGGCAGACGTAGTTTATATGGATTTCAGTAAGGCCTTTGATAAGGTTCTACATGGTAGGCTGCTCTGGAAAGTTAGATCACATCGAATCCAAGTCAAGTCAGCAAATTGGATACAAAAATCCCCATAATCCCCTTTGCATAACTCAATATCATCTGGTAGAAGACAGAAGGTGTGGTGGAGGGTTGTTTTTCAGACTGGTGGCCTGTAATCAGTGGATGCCACAAGGATCAGTGCTGGGTCCACTACTTTTCGTCATTATATAAATGATTTGGATATTAACATAGGAGGCATAGTTAGTAAGTTTGTAGATAACACCAATATTGGAGGTGTAGTGGACAGCGAAGAAGGTTACCTCAGATGACAACGGGATCTTGATCAGATGGGCCAATGGGTTGTGAAGTGGCAGATGGAATTTAATTTAGATAAATGCGAGCTGCTGCATTTTGGACAAGCAAATCAATGCAGGACTTAAAACGCTTAATGGTAAGGTCTTAGGGAGTGTTGATGAACAAAGAGACCTTGTTGTACAGGTTCATAGCTCCTTGAAAGTAGAGTCACAGGTAGATAAGATAATGAAAGTGGCATTTGGTTGCTCTCCTTTATTGGTCAGAGTATTAAGTACAGGAATTGGGAGTGCATGTTGCGGCTATACAGGACATTGGTTAGGCCACTTTTAGAACATTGCGTGCAGTTCTGGCATCCTTCCTATCGGAAAGATGTTATGAAACTTGAAAGGGTTCAGAAAAGATTTATAACGATGTTGCCAGGATTAGAGGATTTGTGCAACGGGGAAGGCTGAATAGGCTGAGGGCGTTTTCCCTGGAGCATCAAAGACTGAGGGCTGACCTTATAGGTTTATAAGATCATGAGGGGCATGGATAGGATAAATAGACAAAGTCTTTTCCCTGGGATAGTGGAGTCCAGAACTAGAGGGCATAGGTTTAGGGTGAGAGGGGTTAGATATAAGAGAGACCTAAGGGCAACTTTTTCACGCAGAGGGTGATACATGTATGGAATGAGCTGCCAGAGGAAGTGGTGGAGGCTGGTACAATTGCAACATTTAAAAGGCATCTGGATGGGTACATGAATAGGAAGGGTTTGTATGGATCTGGGCCATGTGCTGGAAAATGGGACTAGGTTGGGTTGGGATATCTGGTTGGCATGGAGGATTTGGACCGAAGAGGCTGTTTCCATGCTGTACACCTCTGTGACTCTATCTGCAACCACCAGCAACCATGGCCCTTCTTGTCTCATGCTCAGTCAGAAGAGGAAAGGGTGCAACCCAACTTTCAATTCAAAATTCTGCCTCATTTTGCTTATTAAAGAGGAAACACTTTTGGAGGAGTAGTGTGTTCAGTAGTGGGCACCTTATTACAGGAAGGATGATAAAGCTTTGGAGAGTCCACCAAAGGAGATTTACTTCAACGATAACAGAAATTAGGGATTTTAAACAGAAGGAAGACTAGATTGAAGAAATTAAGTTAGTTTTCTCAGTTTCAAGGAGAACAAAGAGTTAATGTTATTGAGGTGTTCAAGATTCTGAAAAGCTGTGTTAGGGTTAAAAAAAGGATGTTCTATTTCCACTGGTTGTACATAAGTAACTAGGGTCCCAGTTTCACGACCGTCAGCAAGACAGCTAGAAACAAGAGAAGAAACTACGTTTTTCAGACATGTTTGGATTTGGAATGTACTGCCTGGGAGAGTATTGGAATCAATTTTCAAGAGTCTTTTTTTGAAAGAGAGAGAACTGGACTTTATATATTTGAAAGTGATGAAATTAGAGGGCTATGAAGATATGGCGAGAGAATAAGACCTTTGTAGCCAGTATGGACACAATGGGCCGAATGGCAGCCTCCTGTACAGTAAAATTCTATGATTCTATAAATCAGTAGAAAAGCTAAGAGGACAAACATAGAAATTTCCAAGTCCTGAGGCCTTGACAGCTGAAAGCATCATGAGACCATCAAATGATAATGTAAATAAAATGAGAGATGTTCATGAGGTCAGAATTAGCACAGCACAGATATCTCAAAAGCTTGTGGGGATTACAAAGACAGGGAGTGAACAAGGCCACATATGGATTTAAAAATAAGATCAGGCTTTAAATATTCAGGTGTTGTTTGCAAGTCAACAAGCATAAACATGAAAAGCAAGTCCTATAAAGTAAGCTATTTGCAGATTCATGACCCCAATCTCACCTCACTGAATGCCAATTTGGCAATATATCACACTAGCTCCACAAGATTTCATCTGTTAATGTATGCTAGACAGCAACCAATGTAAGCATGCACCCATTTTCATGCAGTGGGTGACAGAAGTGTGGAACCTCTTCCACAAAAACAAACAGATGTCAGCTCAATTAAAAATTATAGATGAGACTGATAGTTTTGTTAGACAATTGATAAAGGGGATATTAGCGACAAAGCATTTAGATAAGATTTGAGTTAAACCACAATATCAGCAGAATAGATTCAAGGTTCAATGATCCACCTGTTCTTTTCCTAAAAATCTTTGTTAACCTCAGCTTCCATTATTGTAAATATTCAGTAATTTTCTAAAAATGGAAACCATACTACAAATGTATGTTGATATAGTTTAGAAACAAGGAACCACTCAATTTTCAATTGTTGTTCTGAATGATTTTTTAAAAATGATAAGATACTGTATTCTTCTGAGTAGAATACCTGCCATCACTCTTGTTTCAGGCAAGTTAAAGGAAGAGTTACATAGAATGTGAAAATCTAATCAAGAATACACAACTCCCTCCCCTCCTGGTCAAATCAAGAAGCAGAGGGATGCAAGAACCTGCACTCATTTACACTCCACATGCATGATGTCTATTTTGAATTCCAATCTACTGATCTACACAGTCAACAGTAAATATTTTTTAAGTTCTAAAAGAATCAGAATGTAATTTGACGTACTAAAAGAACCAATTTAATTTCTTAATATATTATAGGTAAAATCTTGATGCATCAATTTCTCTCTCTAACTGACAATATTATGGCTGCTGAAAATACTCCTGCCTCTGCACTGCAGCATTTGACTGTAACTTGCAGAAGCAGTCATTTCAAGTAAGTGAGGTACCATGGTACCAACACTAAAGCTATTAATACCACTGGAGGACAATTCCATTAAAAACCATGCAGAATGTACATATGTTACAATAAAACAATTTTTAAAAACAAACTGATCACAAATCTGATTCATTCTGACAGGGAAAACCAGAACGTTGGCTTAATAGAGACATCAATTTTAAAAGGATTGTCATGACTACAACTCTCTATCAAACTGTCAGACAAAACATAATATTGCAGCATCTTCCATTCAACTTGGAACTCAATTGTATTCTCAGACTAGTGCTTCAGATCATTTTTAATGCATGCAGTACATACGTATTTATTGCAAAGAGCTTGCAAAATAAGCAGATAGTTATTTGGTGAAGAATCCTTTTTGCAGCAGCAGATATGGTCCAGCTAGGAGTCCTGTAGGAGGTGCCAGAGGAACGTTTACATGATAGAAAACAATGACTTGTACTTTGCATATTTCAAGAAAACCCGGAACTGCAGTGCTGATTAACAATTCTTGCAGTCACTCCTTAAACCAACGACAGGCAAAAAGCTGTACAGAATATAATCAGTGCAGCATAAGCTCCTCTTTTGCCCCTTGTTTTTTTTTAAATATACTACTTTTAATTTGTGGCAATATATTTTGTATTTGCTTGAAGAGATGATCAAGAATAAAATAAACATATTAGTGGTAGCTCAACAAGATACAAAGTTTTCAAACAATACCGGAAAGGTTTCATGGTTCACAAATCAGTTGGTTTCTAATATTAAATATGAAGACAAAATGCAACGTATAATGCACAAAGACTTGAGAGTGCACTTTCACTTAAAGGTTGAAAAAAAGATTAAACTGCAGTTTTAAAACACTAATTCAGAAAGCAATTTATCTCATTACTGTTGCGAAGATTCATGATCTATAATTACTACTGTTTGGAAGCTTAATTCTAAAGTGGAGAAATTATGTATAGTTTAAAGTACGATTTGCATTGCTATATTGAGGAAGAGGGAAGGACAGATTTAGTTTAATTTTTGAGTTCTAATTGCAGTACAAAGTTGTCCGAAGTTTATTGATACATGTGTTTTTTAAGTGGTTACAGCCTTAGAGGAGAGCTTGACATGTACAGTTCAGAAACATGGGTAGAAGAGAGACAAAAAGACTGTTGACTAGTAATATAGTGTCCTATGACACAAAAGAAACTGACAGAAACAAGTTTTATTAGAAAGGTAGTTTGTAAGGCTTTTTCAGAGAGAAACAGATCATTCAGAGAAAAATTGTAACAGCATCAGTACAATTCATCAGTCTCTAAAACAGTCAGGGCTGTAGAAAATAAGTCCTGAGTGGTTTAAAATCAGTAAGGAGAAGGGTTCAGAAACCAATTACAGCCACCGAACTGAGCAAGACATTTTAAATAGCAATAGAATGATCTTTCACTGAGGTTCATGTATTTGGAAGGTTTTGTTGAGTGTAAAAGGGTTAAATTATTGCCTATATTTGTAATAAACTTTGATGCCCTAATGAAAAGAACTCTGGCAGCCTCTTGTGCATGGGCAGTGACAGATCACAGAAAACAATAGCAAAAATAAAACTGATGGTTGAACATGCTAGGTTTCACTTCAACATCTGACTTGCACAGTATTAGCGTCAACTGGTATCATAATATTTTTTGTGGATATCACCAGATCTTCTGAGAATATATAATTGAGTAATTTTAATTAGGCGGATGTAACTTCAATATATGAAATAATATTGGGTAATATTACACAGAGGGAAAACCATGGTTGAAATGGTGACATCTATTTTCAGTCAGAATAACTGAGTTGATAATCTTTCTCAGCTTCCTTCAATGGGTACCATTTGAAGATGCAATGCAGCAAATCACCAAGGCTTTCAGAACAATGTCTCTCAAACTACAACCTCAACCATCTATAAAGGTATCATACTATTGCATAACTCACCATCCTAAGGTGAAAATATATCATTATTAATCACTGGGCCAAAATCCTAAAAATTCACAATCACAACTATTATACTGTTGAGGAGTCCCATTAGACCCACAGCAATTCTGTTACCTAGTGCCAATCTTCTAACTTTTCCCGAGACTCATGCACACCATTTCCATCCAACTAATTGTCAATGTCCTCCTGAATGCCTCAAATGAACCTGCTTCTGTCACATTTCCAGGTGTGCATTCCATCCTTAACTACTTACTGTGAGAAAAGCGTTGTTTACATTATCCCTGCCTTTTTCGCACATCACTTAAGATCTATACTTTGTTGTTCTTACAAGCAGAAACAATTTCTCCCTACCTAGTCTATCCAGCTGCTCATGATTTTGAAAACCTGTTTTTTGCCATTTTTTATAAATGATCTGTCTGGATGTGAACTTGGGAGGTATAGTTAGTAAGTTTGCAGATGACACCAAAATTGGAGGTGTAGTGGACAGAGAAGAAGGTTACTTCATAGTACAATGGGATCTTGATCAGATGGGACAAGGAGTGGTAGGTGGAGTTTAATTTAGATAAATGTGAGCTGCTGCAGTTTGGACAAGCAAATCAGTGCAGAACTTATACACTTAATGGTAAGGTCCTGGGGAGTGTTACTGAACAAAGAGATCTTGGAGCGCAGTTTCATAGTTCCTCAAAAGTAGAGTCGCAGGTAGATAGGATAGTGAAGGTGGCATTTGGTATGCTTTCCTTTATTGGTCAGAGTATTGAATACAGGAGTTGGGAGGTCATGTTATGGCTTTACAGGACATTGGTTAGGCAACTTTTGGAATATTACATGCAATTCTGGTCTCCTTCCTATCAGAAGGATGTTGTGAAACTTGGAAGGGTTCAGACAGGATTTACAAGGATGTTGCCAGGGTTGGAGGATTTGAGCTATAGGGAGAGGCTGTTTTCCCTGGAGCATTGGAGGCTGAGGGGTGACCTTATAGAGGTTTATAAAATCATGAGGGGTATGAGTAGGATAATAGACAAGGTCTTTTCCCTCGGGTGGGGGACCCAGAACGAGAGAGGGCATAGGTTTAGTGTGAGAGGGGAAAGATATAAAACGGACCTAAGAGGCAACTTTTTCATGCAGAGGGTGGTGTGTACATGGAATGAGGCACCAGAGGAAGAGGATGAGGCTGGTACAATTACAGCATTTAAAAAGCATCTGGATTGGTATATGAATAGGAAGGTTTTAGAGGGATATGGGCCAGGTGTTGGCAAATGGTACTAGATTGGGTTAGGATATCTGGTCGGCATGGGCAAATTGGACCAAAGGGTCTCTATGACTCTAAATTTCCCCAGAGCCTTATTTCCAAGCAGAACCATCCCAACTACAATCTATTGTCATAACTGAAGTTCCTCATTACCGGAACCATTCTTCAATGCATTCAGATCCTCCCTATGTGTATCCCATAACTGTATACAATAACGTCTTACCTAACAAGATATGGTAGCTTTATTTTAATATAAACTGCAATACACATTCCCCATTTTCATGAATATGAAAACAGTAGCACAGATTGCATTTTTGTCACAAACTGTATCTTTCATGACACAGACTGCAGTTCAAGAAGGCAGCACACTTTTTTCTCCATTAAATTTTATTCAATAAATGTTAGGCCAGACCAGGTAAGGATGGCAGTTTCCCTCCCAAAGGGACATTAGAGAACCAAATGGATCTTTCTGACAACTGACAATAGTTTCATGGTCAGCATTATACTCTTAATTCCAGATTTTTAAAACAATAATTGAATTTGAATTCCACTGTCTACCATGGCAGGACTCTGGTCCCCAGAACATTACCTGTGTCTCTAGATTAACATCTCTCCTGTATCAAGATGTGCAATGTAACAATCATACTAAAAATATCTACGAGCTGTGAATGAGCACACTTTTAAAATTAAAGCACTCATTCCCATACTTATACGTGGCATTTCATTAGCTGATTCTTGAGTGGATTCATTCAAAATTCACATGAAGGTATAGCAGTTATTGAGATAATCTCACAGGTAAGTTATTATCAGTTCAAAATTGCTTGAATTATCTGATTAATTGCAAGGGATTAGAAGAGAAGACTAAAAAGATTTTGCTGCAAATGCAAGGGACTTTGGTGACACTGTAATTGGAGTACTGAGAATAGTTTTAGCCTTCTTACCCAAGGAATGATGGTTATTTTCAATCCACCTGTTGGACATGTTATGACAAACATCTGAGGTATACTGGAATTGAACTCAAGTCTTCTGGCTCAGAGATAGGGACTATGTGGATGGGGGAATAAGCCATTTAAGAACTGAAATAAGAAATTTCTTCACTCAGTGGCATGTGAACCTTTGAGTTGACAGAGGAGAGAGATTTTGGGGTTTTAGTGGACAAGTCACAAAAGTCATTAATACAGTTCTTCCAAGCTGAAAATAACGTGAACAGACAGTTGAGATGCATGGAACATGAGATAACCTACATTATAACCAAAAGTTGCTTTTTTAACTTATTCAGCTTTGATAAAGGTGGAAAGGCAACGGAGTCCTGCCACTTATTGCAAAAGGACCGGTTTATAAAAGTCATGTAGTTACAATTATATAAGGCATTGGTGAGACCATACCTGGAACACTGTGTCCAGTTTTGGTCCTCTAACTTGAGGAAGGATGTGGTGGCACTGGAGGCAGTTCAGAAGAGGTTCACTGGGTTGATTCTGGGGTTGAACGGGCTGTCCATATGAGGGGTGGTTGAATAGTTTGGGTTTGTATTTGCTGAAGTTCAGAAGAATGAGGGAAGATCTGAGTGATGTATAAAATGTTAAGATGAGGGGATTGATAAGGTAGACATTGAACAGGTGACTCCCCCTGTCGGACAATCTTGAACAAGAGCTCACAGATATACATTAAAAGGAGATAGTTTCAAAACTGAGATGAAGAGAAACTACGTCTCTCAGAGGGTTGTAAATCTGTGGAATTCACAATCCAAGAATGCAGTGGAGGCAGAATCAATCAACAGATTTGAGAAAAAAATAGATATATTTCTGATGAAAAATGGGATAAAGGGCTACAGGAAGCAGGCATGAAAGTGGAGTTAAAACCAGAATAAGATCAGCCATGATCATGTTAAATGGCAGAGCAGGCTCAAAGGGCTGGACTGTCTTCTGCTCCTAACTCTTATGTTCCTATCTGCATTTCGTGTGCAATTTTAGTCTTCCTCTTCAAACAAATTTCAAAAAAAAGCTACACCATTGATATCAGAATTTAAGAAAATTGTATAATAGGAAAAGTTGACTCTCTAGGACTCTTTCTGTCTCGAAGACAGAGGACAAGGTTTAAAATGATCAGTTTTGAACAACTTGAATTCAAGTAAGCAACTCTTCCTGTAGAGAGTACAAAGTGACATATTTATAAATCTAGCAACAAGAAGATGGGAATGCAAAAGGAACTTTTTTTTGAAAAGTGCAACAGCTATGGTAACAGGAAACCTTAATGGGTTTGATAAGGAAATTAGCAAGATTTTGGCTATTAGAAATGAGCCATAGTGGGTAGAAGTTGGGAAATGGAATATAATGTGGAAAAATGTAAAGTTATTCATTTTTGAAGAAAGAATAAAAGAACAGAATAGTATTTAAAAGATAAAAATCTGCAACACAAAAGGTACTTTAGGGTATTGTGCACAAAACACAAAACTAACCCAGAGGGATGCTGGCCCTTATTTCAAGGGGTTTGGAATATAGGAATAAGGAAATCTTAACTACAACTGTACAAAGTGCTGGGGAGACCATATTTAGAGTATACTGAGAGTAGTTTGATTCCTTGTTTCAGGAAAGATATTATTACATTGGAGACAGTTCTGAGAAGGTTTCCTAGGATGATCCCCAATATGACGGGATTGTCTTACGAACACAGGTTAAAGATATTAGGACTCTACTCATTGGAGTTGAGAAGGATGAGAGGTGATCTTATTAAAACAAATGACTCTTTAGGGGCTTTACAGGGTAAATGCTGTAAGGATGTTTCTTCTCATGGGGAAGATCAGATGATATAGTTGAAGAATAAAGAGTTGCCAATTTAAGATTGAGATGAGGAGAAACTTTTTCTTTCAATAGGCTGAATGTCCTTGGAACTCTGCCAAAAAGAGGGTAGAGTCTTGGGGTACATATTTAAGGCTGAGATAGACAGATTCCTGATTAGTAGGGGCATTAAGGGTTATGGGGAAAGGACAGAAAAGTGGACGTGAGAAGTGTTGGTTCAGCCATGACCTTAGTTAATGGTGGAGTAGGCTCGAACAGCCTACTCCTGTTCATATTTCTTATGGGCCAAAATCAGTATATTGCATGTGGAAAATTTCTGCTAACCTATAAACAAGTTCAAATGCTACTAACTGGTAACAGTATTAAAATTTGATGCAGTTGCAACTTGAACAGCAAGCATGTTTAATGCTTAAGTGAACCAAATCTGCTCTAAGTGAGTTGGTTGGCACGCTGTCACATTAAATACAAATGAGAAAATCAAAACACAGAAGTACTTTTCAAGTCTACTAATCATTAAATTTTATTCTAACTTAGCATCAATTATGAACAAGGATTTTCCTGATCGATGACTTTATCTAATAAATAGTTCAGTTTTAACAGTTGCAATTCCTGATCCATAAAATAAAAACCTATCAACCCAGCAAGGCAACAATGATGGTGCTACAATCAGCCTAAACACCCTTTGGTTAAAGTTCAAGTAGAGGGCCTAGTGTTGCTGCCTCTGGGCCAGATGGTGCAGGTTCATGTCTCATTTATGCAGAGGAGTATCCTAACAGGTTAATGTAAAATAATTAAAAATCAAGTGGAGTTCTACCAATCTCTGCAGAAAGTGCAGTTAGTGAAACAATTTAAATTCACTAAGCACTTAAAGTCACCGAGACAACAACCGCTTGATGACGAGCAATACTTATTGAAACTGCAAGTCAGTAAAGAATCACCACCTTCAGGAAGAAGCAAAAAAAGACTAAAAAGAACTCTAAACAAATTGTTTCACATTAGTGTTAGGGAAATTATTGAAGATTCTTAGGAATAAGATTTATTTACATTTGGGAAAATACAGACATTAGCAATGGCTCGGTGCAGGGAGAGTTGACTCTCACAAACTGGATTGAGATTTTTGAGGAAGTAACAAAGATGATTGATGAGATGTTGTCTAGTTGGACCAAAGAGTCGGTTTCCATGTTGTATGACTCTACATGGACTTTAGCAAGGCCTTTGACAAAGTCCCTTATGGCAGGCTGATACAAAAGGTGAAGTCATATGGGGTCCACACTGAGCTGGCAAGACATAACTGGCTTAGTCATAGAAGAGTAGCAGAAGGGTGCTTTTCAGACTGGGTCCTGCGACCAGTGGTTTCCACAGAGACCTGAGTGCTCGTACATTGATGTTTGTTTTATATATAGATATACTAGAGACTTGGGCAAAGAAATGGCAGATGGGATTTAATCCAGATAAATGAGAGGTGATGAATTTTTGGAGACCTTATGCCGGAGGGAAGTATATAGTAAATGGTAGAACCCTCAGTATCCTCAACATGCAGAAAGATCCACAGTTCCCTGAACGTGACAACACAAGAGGTTAAGGTGGCACATGGCATGCTTGCCTTCATCAGCCAAGGCGGAGAAAGTGAGGGCTGCAGATGCAGGAGATCAGAGCTGAAAAATGTGTTGCTGGAAAAGCGCAGCAGGTCAGGCAGCATCCAAGGAAAAGAAGGGCTTATGCCTGAAACGTCGATTCTCCTGCTCCTTGGATGCTGCCTGACCTGCTGCGCTTTTCTAGCAACACATTTTTCAGCTTCATCAGCCAAGGCCTAGAGTATAAAAATTGGCAAGTCATGTTGCTGCTGTTAAGAACTTTAATAAGGTCATATTTCGAATATTGCGTTCTGTTCTAGTCACCACACTATTAGAAGGATGCAGAGGCTTTAAAGAGGGTACAGATTAGGTTTACCATAATGTTGCACACGCAGATGACAAGCAACATGAATTCGACTGGGACAACACTACTATTATAGGACAAGCCAAACAGAGAACAGCCAGGGAATTCCTAGAGGCATGGCACTCATCCACAGATTCAATCAATAAGCACATCAACCTGGACCCAATATACCAGCCACTGCAACGGACAGCTGGAACTGACAACCGGAAGCAGCAGATTCAAACCACTACAAATGCCGGAGGAAAGATCACAGAAGCGCTTCACAAGAGGCTCCCAAGCACTGAGGATGTTTTCTGAACCCTTTCAAATTTAATTTTCCTCTACCACGGACACCAGAATTGAACACAGTGTTTGAAAAGCGACTTCACCAATGTCCTGTACAGCCTCAAAAGGACATCCCAACATCTATGCTCAATGCACAGAGCAATGAAGGCAAGTATGCCAAACGTCTTCACCACTATTGACCTACAACTCCACTTTCAAAGTACTATGAACCTGCACCCCAGGTCTCTTTGTTCAGTAACACTCCTCAGTGACCTACCATAAGGTGTATGTCCTGGTTTGCCTTACCAAAATGTAATACCTCACATTTATCTAAATTAAGCTCCATCTGCCACTCCTCAGCTCATGGGCCCATGTGATTAAGCTGTTGACCTCATCCAAACATAACTGAATAAACTGAGTGGGTCACAAAAAAATTAAAGATTTTATACAGACAAGACAGGAATATGAAACCTTCCTTCTAAAATAGCATTTTAATGATATCCTGCTAACAACAAAACAAAACAGCTTTGACCAAACAGAAGATGAGTTACAGCAAAAAGGGAGGCCATGCAAACTTGTATCTTGAAAAGAGAATGTAAAAGGTTCAAACCTGGAAATGAGCAAGAAATGTTCCAGGTAAGGAAGTAACAGTCAACCTAGCTCTAAATTTGTCAGCCTTATTTTTCTGACAGACCTCAATGGGAAAAATGTTGGAAGGACAGAGTCTAACAAAGCCCAAAAGCAGGAATCAGTTCTGATTTGTTATAAAACAAAATCGGGAGAATAAAAAGGGGAAAATAATCCCCAGATAAAATCTTAGAAATTTCCTCAAGTCATGTGGATCAGCCACTGTGTGTAGAAGAAAACTGGTATTCTCTCCATTTTGTGTCGTCATGATGCAGCTCTGTTAAAAAAAGTTTCAATTTTTCCCAAAAGGGTAAGGGTGTTATGAAAGTGCCAAGTGATTAGGTTTTTTATACATAAGATAGACTTGTTTAAAAGGACATTTTTTTTAAAAATCTGTACATTGGAAATTAAGTTTAAACATTGTTCTTCAGGACAGAGGCCAGAGCAGGCCAAGGCAGTTGCAGAAGAGTGCCTCAAAGCCTATTTATGATTTCCTAGTCTCTAGTCACAAAAAGTATACTTTTAGAATTCACCTAGCATTCCTCATTAGTAGGAAAGTGGCATTCAAGAAATTGATGGGACTATAGTCTAGAAATCCCAGGGTTCAATATTATGTCCCACAGTAATTAAGGAAGTGGACCTAGAATTAGTGGATGCATTGGTGGTCATCTTTCAGGGTTCTACAGAAAAGTTCCCATGTATTGGAGGGCAGCTAATGCAATCTATTATTTCAAAAAAGAGGTAGAGAGAACCAAATTAAAGACCAGTTGGCCGGACATCACTAGGGAAATGCTAGAATCCATTAAAGATATAATAGCGGAGCATTAGGAAAATGGTGACAGGATCAGACAGTCCATATGGGACTTACAAAAGGGAGATCATGTTGAATAAATCTATTGTAAATGATAGAGGCAGTAATTAGTATGGTTGATGAGAGAGAACGAATGGACGTGACTTTTTGTAAAAAGTATTTTCTAATCAACCTGTTCAAGGATGTTATTATACACCTTTAGAGAAGATGGGATTTGAAACTGAGCTTTGTGGCTCAGATGTAGAGACACTGCCACCACGTCACAACAGCCTTTTTAGTGGACATGATTTACTTGGACTTTCAGAAGGCGTTTGATAAGATTCCACATAAGAGATTACCATGTAAAGTTGAAGTGTATGGGATCAATGTAGTATACTGACATGAACGGACAAGTGGTTGGCAGACAGGAAACAAACAGCGGGAATGAGCTGGTCTTTCTGCCAATTGGCAGGCAGTGACTAGTGGGATACGACAAGGATCAGTGCTTGGACTCTAGATATTCACAATATAGTGTTATCCACTCGGTAGCAAAAACTAGAAAGCAGATTATCATCTGAATGGAGATGGATTGGGAAAGGGGGTGATGCAATGAGACTGGGGGGTCTTGGTACACCAGTCATTGAAAGTAAGCATGCAGGGGCAGCAAACGGTGAAGACAGCAAATGATGTGTTGGCCTTCATAGCAAGAGAAGCAGGAATGTCTTGCTGCAATTCTACAAGCTGAAAATGTGTTGCTGGAAAAGCGCAGCAGGTCAGGCAACATCCAAGGAGCAGGAGAATCGATGTTTCGGGCATGAGCCCTTCTTCAGGAAAGGATTCCTGAAGAAGGGCTTATGCCTGAAACGTCGATTCTCCTGCTCCTTGGATGCTGCCTGACCTGCTGCGCTTTTCCAGCAACACATTTTCAGCTCTGATGTCCAGCATCTGAAGTCCTCACTTTCCCCTGCAATTCTACAAGGCCTTAGTGAGACCATATCTGGAATACTACATGCAGTTTTGGGCTCATTTTTGGAGGATGGATATTCTGACTATGGAGGGAATGCAACAAAAGGTATACCAGACTATTTCCTAGGATTGCAGGCCCAGTATAGGAAGAAACGTTGGATCGGTTAGGACTATATTTACTGGAAATTAGAAGAATGAAACAAGATCTCACAGAAATTTATAAAGTTCTAACAGGACTAGAGAGGGTAAATGCAGGAAGGATGCTCCCAATGACTGGATAGTCCAGAACCAGGAGTCACAGTTTAAGGATACAGGATAGGCCACTTAGGACTGAGATAAGAAGAAAATTTCTTCACCCAGAGAGTGGCAAACCTGTGAAAGTCTCTGCTACAGAAAGGGACTGAAGCCAAAGCATTGAATATTTTCAAGGTGTTTGCTATAGTTCCTAGGACTAAAGGGATTAAAGGGTATTAAGAAAAGCAGGATACTAAGTTGGATGATCAGCCACGACAATGTTGAATGGCAGAGCAAACCCAAAAGGACTGAATGACTGACACCTGCTTCTATTCTGTACATTTCTAAAGCATGAAAGCACACAGAAATCAAACACGGCCCTGTTGCAGGAAACAGGCAATGTGAAAATGCCGAAACAACTGAATTAGTGTAGAAAAGGAAACTTCTCTCTCCCAAAAGCCTACTGTTCTGAGGAACCTACCTGTACAAGAGAACCTATTCAACTACAGAAATATTCACAGCTGCTGGATATAACTTCAGTTGTTAACCTCTTCCCTTCACGATAAGAAATTTAAGTAACAAGCCCCAACAGTGCACCTTAGTCACTTGGTCTTATCTATACTTGTTTTAACCTTGGTATCTGTAATTTCCTTACCCAAGATACCTTCAGTAATAAGTTTAAACAAACCTACCTGAGCCTGTTTAAACAGAAGGTTGACTACTGTTCTGAGCTAACTTGAATCATTACCAATTAATTTGGGACTACACAAGTTATATTTATGTATAGTTCACCATGTGGTGGAGACACCAAGTTGTAAGTGAAGTGTCATGAGCCTTCCATTTGTACAATTGGGGAATTCAAGCAACACATCCAAGATCCTATTGCAGATGGCAATACAAATTTCATTACGATAAATGTAATGGGTAGCCTGCCCTTTACACTAGAATTTAGATTCCTTATTTGTCCCTTCTGTTGCCCCTCTCCAGGAAGTGGGCCACACTCAGGGAGACTATGTCAATTTGGACTTTTGATGGCTCATGATACAAATGAAGTTCTTCTCCTGGACATTGTGCAGGAGATTTCCAATATTTGCAGATGTGCTGCCTAAAGACACACTTTCCCAATACAGGCATTTAATGACCTTCATACATCTGTCACTGTGCAGATTCTTGATTAGGCACTCTGTATCTATGAACCTATCACATTGCATATTCTCCACTGCCATAGGACTTGACAAATGAACTCTGGTAGAACCGGCAGTTACTCATAACAGTGTGCCTCAATGACTACCACCCAGTGGCTCTGACCTCCACAATTATGAAGTGCTTAAAAAGGTCAGTCACGCCTCGCATCAACTCTAGCCTCCCAGATTGCCTTGATCCCTTGCAGTTCACCTACCAATGCCACAGGTCCATGGCCAACACCATCACCCTGCCCTACACTCATCCTTGCAACATCTGGATAACAAAAATACCTATGTCAGGTTCCCACTTATTGACTACAGCTCTGCCTTCAACATCATAATTCCAAACAAACTCACCTCCAAACTCTGGGACCAAAGTCTCTGCTGCTCTCTCGGTCATGGATTGTCGACTTCCTGATCAATAGACCACAGTCTTGGTCCACCCACATTGACACTACAGTCAAGAAAGCACAGCAACATTTCTAGCCACTCAGAATGTTAAGGAAATTTGGCATGTCCATAAATACTCTAGAAAATTTATAAAGTTGCACCATTTTCTATCTGGATGCTTCCCCATATGGAATGGCAATTGCTCTTCCCAAGACCAAAGGAAACTACAGTGGTTGTGAACACAGTCCCATCCATTGACTTCATCTATACTTTCTGCTGCCTTGGGAAAATGACTAACATAATCAAAGACCCCTCCTACCCCCACTATACTTTCTTCTGTCAGGCAGATAAAGATGATTTTGTACATAGAGTCATAGAGATGTACAGCATGGAAACAGACCCTTCAGTCGAACTGATATCCCAACCCAATCTACTTCCACCCAGCCCATATCCCTCCAAACTCTTCCAAATGAGTCTTACATGCTGCAATTGTACCAGCCTCCACCACTTCCTCTGGCAACTCATTCCATACACATACCACCCTCGGCGTGAATAAGTTGCCCTTTAGGTTTATTTTATATTTTTCCCTTCTCACCCTAAATCTATGCCCTCTAGCTCTGGAATCCCCAACCCCAGGGAAAAGACTTTGCCTATTTACCGTATCCATGCCCCTCATAATTTTGTAAACCTCTATAAGGTCCCTCCTCAGTCTCTGATGCTCCAGGGAAAACAACCCCAGCCTGTTCAGCCTCTCCCTGTAGCTTAAATCCTCCAACCCTGGCAACATCCTTGTAAATCTTTCCTGAACCCTTCCAAGTTTCACAACATCTTTCCGATAGGAAGGAGACCAGATGTGCACGCAATATTCGAACAGTGGCCTATCCAATGTCCTGTACAGCCGCAACATGACCTCCCAACTCCTTTACTCAATACTCTGACCAATAAAAGAAAGCAGACCCGTCACAATCTTCACTATCCTATCTACCTGCGACTCCACTTTCAAGGAGTTATGAACCTGCACTCCAAGGTCTCTTTGTTCAGCAACACTCCCTAGGACCTTACCATTAAGTGTATAAGTCCTGCTAAGATTTGCTTTCCCAAAATGCAGCACCTCGCATTTAACTGAATTAAACTCCATCTGCCACTTCTCAGCCCATTGGCCCATCTGATCAAGATCCCATTGTAATCTGAGGTAACCTTCTTCGCTGCCCACTACACCTCCAATTTTGGTGTCATCTGCAAACTTACTAACTTTACCTCTTATGCTCAGATCCAAATCATTTATGCAGCACCGATCCTTGTGGCACTCCACTGGTCACAGGCTTCCAGTCAGAAAAACAACCCTCCACCACCACCCTGTCTTCTACCTTTGAGCCAGTTCTGTATCCAAATGGCAAGTTCTCCCATTATTCCGTGAGACCTAACCTTACTAATCAGTCTCCCATGGGGAACCTTGTCAAACGCCTTACTGAAGTCCATATAGGTCACATCTACCGCTCTGCCCTCATCAATTCTCTTTGTTACTTCTTCAGAAAACTTAATCAAATTTGTGAGACATGATTTCCCACGCACAAAGCTGTGTTGACTATTCCTAATCTGTCCTTGCCTTTCCAAATACATGTCCATCCTGTCCCTCAGGATTCCCTCCAACAACTTGCCCACCACCGACATCAGGTTCACTCGTCTATAGTTCCCTGGTTTGTCCTTACTACCCTTCTTAAAGAGTGGCATCACGATAGCCAATCTCCAGTCTTCCGGCACCTCACCTGTGACTATCAATGATACAAATATTTCAGCAAGAGGCTCAGCAATCACTTCCCTAGCTTCCCACAGAGTTCTCGGGTACACCTGATCTGGTCCTGGGGATTTATTCACCTTTATGCGTTTCAAGACATCCAGCACTTCCTCCTCTGTAATATGGATATTTTGCAAGGTGTCACCATCTATTTCCCTACAGACTATATCTTCCATACCCTTTTCCACAGTAAATACTGATGCAAAATACTCGTTTAGTATCTCCCCTATTTTCTACGGCTCCACACAAAGGCCGCCTTGCTGATCTTTGAGGGGCCCTATTCTCTCCCTAGTTATCCTTTTGTCCTTAATATATTTGTAAAAAACCTTTGGATTCTCCTTAACTCTATTTGCCAAAGCTATCTTATGTCCCCTTTTTGCCCTCCTGATTTTCCTCTTAAGTATACTCCTACTGCCTTTATATTTTTTTAAGGACTCACTCGATCTATCCTGTCTATCCCTTACAAATGCTTCCTCTTTTTCTGAACCAAACCCTCAATCTCTTTAGTCATCCAGCATTCCCTATACCAGCCTTTCCTTTCACCCTAACAGGAATATACTTTCTCTGGATTCTCGTTATCTCATTTCTGAAGGTTTCACATTTTCCAACCGTCCCTTTCCCTGCAAACATCTGCCTCCAATCAGCTTTTGAAAGTTCTTGCCTAATACTATCAAACTTGGCCTTTGTCCAATTTAGAACTTTGACTCTTAGATCTGGTCTATCCTTTTCCATCACTATTTTAAATCTAATAGAATTATGGTTGCTGCCCCAAAGTGCTCCCCCACTGACACCTCAGTTACCTGCCCTGCCTTATTTCCCAAGAGTAGGTCAAGTTTTGCACCTTCTCTAGTAGGTACATCCATATACTGAATCAGAAAGTTGTCTTGTACACACTTAACAAATTCCTCTCCATCTAAACCCTTAACACTATGGCAGTCCCAGTCTATATTCGGAAAGTTAAAATCCCCTACCATAACCATCCTATTATTCTTACAGATAGCCGAGATCCCCTTACAAGTTTGTTTCTCAATTTCCCTCTGACTATTAGGGGGGGGGTCTATAATACAATGCCAGTAAGGTGATCATCCCTTTCTTATTTCTCAATTCCACACAAATAACTTCCAACAGATTAAGGAACAGCTTCTTCCCTGCTATTATTAAATTATTGAATGGACCTTTTTAATATTAATGATAATGCTGGTCCCTCTCTGCACCTTCTCAACAGCCGTAACATTGTAGCTTTCTGTCCTGTTACCCTGATGCACTTGCATAGTATGATCTGCATGTAAAGCACACAAGACAACACTTTTCATTATGCCTCAGTTCATGTGACAATAATAAAATCAAATTAAATTTGTTTAACATGGAAACTTTGGGCTGCCATCATTACCCACACAATCTTGACAGGTTGCTGGTCAGATATATTGAAATACAATAACCAGAATCACTACGCCACTACAGTTTTACTCTGCCTTCCTGCCTTTTCCCCGTTTTTGCCATTAAGGATATTTTGGACTGTAATTTGCCCATTACTTCCCCAACCACAGGTGACCCTTCAGGAACAAGGAGCTCCTGTCATCACTCAAAGGATCAGAGTGTACTTTATAGTGGCAATTTATAGTGACAAATACACTCCCATACTCAAGAGTTCGGCGTTAAGTAAAGTCACATTTCAGTTGATGGTATTAGATAATCTTTTTCCATACGAATCCACCTTCAGCATACTTATTTTAAGCAAACAAATCTAATTAAGATCTGCCTATTAGCAATAATAATCCATCTCTTTATAATCTACTCATTCTTTTTCCTCTTTTCTTCTCCTATACCACTTTTGTTTTTTATTTTCGCTCTACTCCAATCCTCACCTTTTCCCAGTCCTTTACCCCATTTATTTAAGGCTTTATTTTGTCAAAACGGCATCTCTATGTGGCATAAGGTGCACACAGGTACAGACTCTCCCCTTGGCAGCACCTCTCAATTCTGGCCTCAGTCGGGCCATCCGTACATGAATGGCAAATAAAACTGAGCTATGTTGAACACTTATTCAAACCAAATACAAGTTAGTAATTAAGCCATATTTTAGGCTAACTGCACCTCAAAGTTTTGAACTCCCTCTCAGGATGAACTTGTGCTCAAGACAATACTATACATTTCATTCTTTAATGATTTCTTGCTGCTCAAATCTGCATTATCACACATTTGTGAACTAACAGTTGGTGAATGAGAAATTCTATACCCATTTGCATCAATCAATAAGCCTCCAGCTAGCATGCTCTCAATATACTAACCAAGTCTATAGTAACAAAACACTAGCTGTGTCCATTGTTAAGGTGAGTTTCAGGAAAAACAAAGTCAAAATCCCTTTCCCCTTTAATCTATGTTTGAACACTAGGACCTTGTTTCAAATTAAGAACAAATTACAAAATAAAAATGATATTTCACCACCGTAACAACCAGAAAATGTTTAGTGGATATAATAGCACTACTTAAAACAGTACATCATCAGTTCACAATTAAGTTGAAATGAAACCACTTGTCTTTTGTAGAAAGGCTTTTATTCTTTGGCCGAGTGCCATCATTATTTGATTCACAGTTCAAGTTACAGTCTAAAGAACTGCAAAAATCTATTTCTCAGTAGGTGCCAGTAAAACGTTGAAGGAATTCTAACTAGATATGCACGTTTAGAACTTAGAATGCAATTATATTTCAACACCCTGTTAACTATCTTCTCAACCTTCTGACTAAACAAATGGCACTTCAGACAAATAAGGGAGCAATTGTTAAAAATTGCTTTGTTTGGAACTGGAAAATTTAACATCCTGAAGGCAATTTTGCCTCACATCAACTCCAGGATAACTTCAAATTATTAAGATTGGCTCTTCAGATAGAATGAACAGTAACTTTGATGCAAATTTATTGTTGCAATTCTCAAAGCATTATTGTAACATATCATCTATATTGTACTAGGTAAAAGTCAGATCACATCACATTGCAAAGTGCAGGTGTAATTTTTCCACAATTTTCCATATGGCAAGATGCCAGTCACATCAGCACAAATCAAATAATGTGCTACGATGAGGGTATTACACAAATAAAATCAGTGAGTCATTTCACACTAGTCTTGAGTAACTCAAAAGAGCTCATTAAAAAGTTAGACTAAATCAGAACTGGTAACAGTTGGTCAACCCACCCTCTCAACACTTCACTGGGTTTGAAAAGTTAATACACCAACATAAAATTAAGTATTCACAATCTTCTAGGATAGAATATTCAAAATGTTTGACCACCATTGCAGTGAAGAAAATTCTTCTCATCTCAGTCCTAAAATAACTGCATTTACCCCCAAGGCCATTTCGTGGTGATCCTAATTCCACCAACAGGTGAAACAACCTCTGTCTATCCTGTCAGGCCTTTCCATAAACATGTAAAACTTGCAAGTTTCAATTAGATCATCTCATTTTCTTTCAAATTCCAAACAGTATAGACCCAACTAACTCAGCCTTTCATATCAGGGCCATCTAGTATAACAACAGACCATAGGTGCAGAAGTAGGCCATTCGGCCCTTCGAGCCAGCAACACCATTCATTACGATCATGGCTGATCAGCCACAATCAGTATCCTGTTCCTGCTTTATCCCCACAACCCTTGATTCCACTATCTTTAAGAACTCTATCCATTTCTTTCTTGAAAGTATCCAGAGACTTGGCCTCCACTGCCTTCTGGGGTAGAGCATTCCATACACCCACCACTCTCTGGGTGAACAAGATTTTCCTCAACTCTGTTCTAAATGGCCTACCCCTTATTTTTAAAACTGTCCCCTCTGGTTCTGGACTCACCCATCAGCGGAAACATGCTTCCTGCCCCCAGAGTGTCCAATCCTTTAATAATCTTATATGTTTCAATCAGATCCCCTCTCATCCTTCTAAGCTCAAGGGTATATAAGCCCAGTCACTCCAATCTTTCAACATATGACAGTCCCGCCATTCTGGGAATTGACCTCGTGAACCTACGCTACACTCCCTCAATAACCAGAATGTCCTTCCTCAAATTTGGAGACCAAAACTGCACACAATACTCCAGCTGCAGTCTCACCAGGGCCCTGTACAGCTGCAGAAAGACTCTTTGCTCCTATACTCAATTCCTCTTGTTATGAAGGCCAGCATGCCATTAGCTTTCTTCACTGCCTGCTGTACCTGTATGCTTGCTTTCAATTGACTGATGTACAAGAATACCTAAATCTTATTGTACTTCCCCTTTATCTAACTTGACTCCATTTAGATAGTAATCTGCCTTCCTGTTCTTCCACCAAAGTGGATAACCACACAGTTATCCACATTAAACTGCATCTGCCACGCATCCGTCCACTCACCTAGCCTGTTCAAGTCACCCTGTATTCTCATAACATCCTCCTCACATTTCACTCTGCCACTTAGCTTTGCGACATCAGCAAATTTGCTAATATTACTTTTAATACCTTCATCTATAGCATTAATATACATTGTAAACAGCTGCAGTCCCAGCACCGAACCTTGTGGTACCCCACTGGTCACCGCCTGCCCTTCCGAAAGGGACCTGTTTATCACTACTCTTTGCTTCCTGTCAACCAGCCAACTTTCAATCCAAATCAGTATTTTGCCCCCAATATCATATGCCCTAATTTTGCTCACTGATCTCCTATGTGGAACTTTATCAAAGGCTTTCTGAAAGTCCAGGTACACTACATCCACTGGCTCTCCCTTGTCTATCTGCATAGTTACATCCTCAAAAATTCCAGAAGATTAGTCAAGCACAATTTCCCCTTTGCAAATCCATGCTGACTCTGACCTATCCTGTTACTGCTATTCAAATTAGTCTTAATTTCATCTTTTATAATCGACTCCAGCATCTTTCCCACCACTGACGTCAGGCTAACCGGTCTATAATTCCCTGTTTTCTCTCTCCCTCCTTTCTTGAAAAGTGAGACATTAGCCACCCTCCAATCCGCAGGAACTGATCCTGAATCTACAGAACATTGGAAAATGATTACCAATGCCGCCCATGATTTCTAGAGCCACCTCCTTAAGTACCCTGGGATGCAGACCATTAGGTCCCGGGGACTTACCAGCCTTCAGACTTAACAGTCTATCCACACCGTTTCCTGCCTAATATAAATTCCCTTCAGTTCGTCCATTACCCTGGGTCCTTCAGCCACTGTTACATCTGGGAGATTGCTTGTGTCTTCCCATGAAGACAGATCCAAAGTACCTATTCATCTTCTGCCATTTCCTTGTTCCCCATTATAAATTCACCCGTTTCTGTCTTCAAGGGCACGATTTTAGTCTAAACCTTTTTTTCTTTTAACATACCTAAAAAAACTTTTACAATCCTCCTTTATATTTTTGGCCAGTTTGCTTTCATACCTCGTTTTTTTCCTCCATATATTGCCTGTTTTGTTATCCTCTGTTGCTCTTTCAAAGTTTCCAAATCCTCTGGCTTCCTGCTCATCTTTGCTATGTTATACGCCTTCTCTTTCATCTTTAACTTCCCTCGTCAGCCACAACCGCCCCTCCCTCCCCTTAGGATCTTTCCTTCCCTTTGAAATGAACCAATTCTGCACCTTTTGCATTATATCCAGAAATACTTGCCATTGTTGTTCCACTGCCATCCCTGCTAGGGTATTGAACCATTGAATTTTGGCCAGCTCCTTCCTGATAGCTCCATAATTCCCTTTGTTCAACTGCATTACTGACACTCCAATTCTCCCTTCTCCCTCTCAAATTGCAGATTATCATACTATGGTAACTTTGCTGTACCGTCTCAAAAGGTGAGTTTATCCTTCTTTACTGAAAGAGACAAGAACTTGCCTCAGTGCACCAGCTGTAGTATCCAAAGCCGTACACAATTATAGGCATGACTCTAGTCCCTTTGCACTAAACGGCATCCATTACAATCTCATTGTAGTCCCTTAACATTTAAAGAGAATTCCGAACAGCTTATTTTAACCAATATAGCCATGCCACAAGATTTCACATTTTATTTAAACAAAACAAGTATGAAGTAATGTGTAGACTTGACCAGAAAGGATAGCATATTTCCTTCTGTAATAAAGATTAGCAAAGGTGTGATTTTTTTTTCCCTCCAACTATTGGCGACAGTTTCATGGTCACCAATTAAAACTAACTTTTTAATTCCAGATTTATTGCTAGAATTTAAATTCAAACAGTTATCATGGTAGATTTCTTCTGGACCTCTAGTCAAGTAACATTACCACCACACTACCATAAAATACAAAAATCTTAAAAATTATTTACTTCCACTGGGTACGCCTATAAGAACACCATAGTCATCTGGAAAATTCAACTCAGCTCCAGCTATCCCAAAGAGGTAAAGTTTTCATTACTTGACTGTAGATATCACAGTCTATCTAGCTGTCATTTACTTTGTTACCTTCTCTCAGTAAGCAACAATTCACACAAGGTCCAAGCTACTAATTCTTAGCAAAAATAGTCCCAATAAATTGAAACCAGACATCTTCGCCAAGCTCCACCCATCTTCATGACATTGAGATGTCCACAACAAAACCAGTCTAAGTATTCCTCATTTAAAATTCCTTCTTTGAACTGGGTTAGCAAATGGGTTTATAACTCAGAGTTCACCAAATGCTTTGCAAATAATATAGCGCCTATTCCTAAAACAAAACCATCTTTTAAATATACTTTTCTTGTCCATACCAAAGATGTTAAATCTCCAGTTCTTTATCTACGCTCGCTTAGTGTTTCTAGTTTTATCTTTCCTAATCTGACTTTATTAAACAAACATAGATCACTTTTGGAACTGCCATTTGTTTAGGTTCTGCCAATCTTTAAAGTCCAACATTTTACTTACCTTACAACATTAACCTTCCTAAAATTAAAAACAGCTTTTCAAATTTTAACATTAAATATGAACCAGACATTCATGTCATTTGACTTCCTAATTGCTTGTCATACATGAATTCTAACTGCATTTCTTGTGCAGACATTCTCAAGTATCTCTAAAAAATAACAACTGACAAAGCTCAAAAACATTCTCTTATCTTTACTACAAAAGAAAATAACCTTTTATTTCCCCACCATCATACTTATCTGTTGCTTTCTTACCCACCCATTAACTCATCTGTATCTCTTTGCAGCTTCTCTGTGCCCCTCCTTCCAAGTTAAATTCACACCTAGCTTCATTTTACCTTTAAACCTGGATTTGTTACTCTCAATCTAAATCATTATAAATTGTAAAGAGCTGATTCCACAGCATTGATCCTTGCAGCTATCTACTAGCTTCAAACTAAATGTCATATTTATCCCTGCATTCTATATCACTGAAGAAAAACACATATTTGAAATGTGAATAGACTTAATAGATAGAATTCCATTTATGCTCTAAACCCTGTGGTACTCGTTTTTGGCAATTAACATCATTCATAAATTACCATTTCTTTACAATCCGAATGCTGTTTCGGATCAGCTTTTATCTATACAGACTTGCAACTAATCACCTTCAATAAATAATAAATGCACAAAAAGAGCAGCACAGATATAATAGCAACTAGTTTAGGCAAATTTATTCACAGAAAATACAAAAAACAGAAAATTAGTCTAACTTATTGAAACAAGTTGGGGCAAAATGTTAGACTTTTGTCATGTTAAAAACCAGAGTTTTCTATCCAGCATTGTTCCAGAATACTAAAGTCTTATCAAACTGCAAACACCACCTTTAAAATATGATGTATTTAACCCACGTTCTGGTCAACATTGCATCATATTATTGAAGCAATATGACTAAGTAAGATTCAAATGGTTCAAATTGCTTATAAACATATCAGCCACAATAGAATGGTTGGGCAGACTCGATGGGCCAAATGGCTTAATTCTTTGAAATTTTATGGCTTATGGTCTTGCGTTGTAAAGTTACAACAATCTACCTGAAGTAAATCAAAACAAACAAACAAACTGTCAAGTTGATTTTTACTTCAAAGTTAATAATCAATAACTATTTTTCTATAACAACTGAAAACAATTTCCAAGAGAAGGGAGAAACCAAAAAAAGAGCAACTTTGCAGTCATACTAACCTTTGGTTTGCCCATTCCCCAGGTGTACATTCTATTAAGATAAATGCAAGCCTTTCATTTCATCATATCTAAAACACATCACAGAAGCTAGAAAAATTTGGCTAGATTAACAATGCGCAAGGCCTTTTTTCAAAAAAAAATTATCCTCTGGGAGGTAAAGTCTTTGCATTTGAATTAAACATTGTGATTACCTTCAGATTAAAGCCATTAGCCATACAAATTATGAAGTTCAAGCTCTACACTCTGTCAATACAGATACTGTAAATTGACCTGAGAATCGTAGATTTAAGCACAGAAAAATAAGAACATAAGTGTCTTTTGTGATCATGACACCTGCTGGCAGGTTGTGATGTGTGGGAACATGAGGACAGGAGCAGGAATCAGCATGACGTACACAAGACTGAACACGTGATGATACACACTGTCTCGCTCATGTGGATAAATGGGCAATATTACATGCCATGATCTGTTCATGGCAGAGGAGGAGGTCATTCAGCCCATCATTCCTACACCGTCTCATTAAATGAGCATCATTACCAAGTACCTGCTTTTTCCCACACACTTGCACATTAATTTTGTAATTAGTATATCAGAAGTCAAATGGTACCAATGGAATTGAATCCCAATAAGTGAATATGCTGTTGACATTTTAGGAAAATAAAGAATTTCAAGCAATACAGTTGTATTTCATGAAAAAGCAATTCATTTTATACTGCAAGGTAGTCACTACACCTTTACTAATTAGCATACTTAATATCTAAATTAGGTTCAGTATTATTTATTGTACTTGCAAAACTGAATTTCTACTGTTCTAAAATTTCTATTGTTAAATGTTAGAGTGGAATTATGTTATAGAATACAATAACAACAGATTTTGAAGATATTCTTAAATCAAGTTGCTGAGGAAAAAGGTGTCTGTTATTACCAGCATTTGGTGCAGAAATATTTCTTGAGTCAAAGGAATTTTAACATTAGTTTCAAGCTGCAGGCATTAACTCATGACAAAGTAGCAGATTTTGAAAGTGATTTGTAACTGTAATTTATTTTCTTTATACATTCCATCCTGTTCCTATCTTGCTTTCCTAAAAGGCAATGATCTTACAAAACTCTGTCTGCAAAAACAGGGCCCTGCACATTAATATCCGTAGGTTCTAGTGCATCCAATTGCACCGCACTACAAGCCTTGCTGACCATTCTAAATTAGTTGTCAGTACAATTGTTTGCCCACACAAATTATCCAGCAAACGATGTCCAATTACAGAATCAGATCTAATCTTGGCCACTGTATTGCGAGTTTTGTAAGTCTGGGCCAGTTGTTGACAATATCTTTGTTTGCTGCGAACAGCCAAAGGAATGTGCGATTCCATAAATGATATATCAAAAAGTCTTTAGAATGTACAGCCTACAAACATGACATCGCACTGGTCCCAAAATTCATATACCAAATTAGTCATTACAGGTAGATCATTTGGCTTTGACAACCTTCTGTTTGTAGTGAACCAAATGTGTTGTCACTGCAGAGCTGCAGCATAAAACAGCTAGCTTCATCTGCTGCTTAAATATTTGAGATAACTTATTCTGCAGGGTAACAAGGAGTAGACTGGGCTCTTTGAGACCAAAACTGATGTCCAATCATTAATGTCTGAAATTTGATCTGAAAAATGAAATTGATTAAGGTGGCCATTATCATGTAAGATAACTCTGATGCAGCTTATTTTGGCACCAGGCTTGCACACGGAATAAATGGCTAATGTCCTATTTACAAAGTTGCTGATAAGGCCAATCATACAGCACATGGAAATATAGGAATTTGAACATCTATAAGGACCCATGAAGTTAGGTTCAGAGTAGACAGAAATCCATGCCACTCTCTCATCTAGGTCATGTTGCCAGGGTTGGAGGATTTGAGCTATATGGAGAGGGTGAACAGGCTGAGGCTGTTTTCCCTGGAGCGTTGGAGGCCGAGGCTGAGAGGTTTACAAAATTATGAGGGGCATGGATAGGGTAAATAGGCAAAGTCTTTTTCCTGGGGTCAGGGAACCCAGAACTCGAGGGCATAGGTTTAGGGTGAGATGGGCAAGATATAAAAGAGACCCAAGGGGCAACTTTTTCACACAGAGGGTGCTACATGTATGGAATGAACTGCCAGAGGAAGTGGTGGAGGCTGGTACAATTGCAATATTTAAGGCTCATTTGGATGGGTATATGAATAGGAAGGGTTTGGAGGGATATGGGCCGGGTGCTGGCAGGTGGGACTAGAATGGGTTGGGATATCTGGTCGACATGGATGGGCTGGACCGAAGGGTCTCTTTCCATGCTGTACATCTCTATCACTCTAATAAAGAAAGGGACAGATTGGATTGTTCCATTTCAAACAAAGGATGCAGCTTATTAATGCACGTAAGGAAATTCTTGCCTTTAACTATGGATTCATATATAGCAAACATACCGCGTACAAAGATTAAAGCAGTAGAGAATGAATTGAAGAGGTTAGGTAGAACATTTTAAAATAGAACCTTCAAAGTAATAATTTCTGGTTTACTTCCAATGCCAAACTCAAATGAGGGAAGGAACAAAAGGTTAAAAAGGTTAAAGGAAATAAATCAATGGCTCAAGAGTTGGTGTATTGTTCAGGGATTCAAGTTTTTGGACAATTGGAATGTCTTTTGGGATAGAAGAGACCTGTGAAAAAACAAATAGATGTAACCCAAACTGGAAAGGGACCAATATTTTAGCAGGGAGATTTGCTCATTCTATTAAAGGGAGAATTTATACTGATAGAATTCCTCCAGTCTCCCTCTCTAAGTAGCAGCGTAAACAGAAGGATTGATGGGAAGGTTCTGAATATGAGGACAGCACATCAATTAGAAATGAGAGACAAGAGAAAGTCAGAATCTGTAGTGACTCTGAAGATCTAAATTGCATTTATTTCAATGTAAGGCATCGTACAGGTAAGACTAATGAACTCCGGACATGCGTAAGAACATGGGATTGGGACTTTACAGTAAGAAACTTGCCTGAGAGATCGACAAGACTGGCAGCTCAATATTCTGGGTTTTAGAAGCCTCCTTTTCGACCCTTTCAATAGCAAGAAAGGAGGGGGTTTAAGGTGTAGGTTTGCTTGCTGAGCTGTAGGTTTGATATCCAGATGTTTCATTACCTGGCTAGGTAACATCATCAGTGGCAACCTCCAAGTGAAGCGAAGCTGTTGTCTCCTGCTTTCTATTTATATCTTTCTCCTGGATGGGGGTTCCTGGGGTTTGTGGTGATGTCATTTCCTATTCATTTTCTGAGGGGTTGATAGACGCCATAAACAAACACATAGATCTAGATGCCATCTATCAACCCCTCAGAAAACGAACAGGAAATGACATCACCACAAACCCCAGGAACCCCATCCAGGAGAAAGATATAAATAGAAAGCAGGAGACAACAGCTTCGCTTCACTTGGAGGTCGGCACTGATGATGTTACCTAGCCAGGTAATGAAACGTCTGGATATCAAACCTACAGCTCAGTGAGAAAACCTACACCCTAAACCTCAACCTGAACTACAAACCTTCACAAACCTTACAAAAAGGAGGGGGCATTGGTGTTTTTGATTAAGGAATACATTACTGCTGGAACCAGGGAAGACATTTCTGAAAAATCATCCAGTGAAAATAAATCGGTTGAAGTTACAAGCAAGAAAGGAAATATCACATTGATGAGATTGTACTATAGGCCCAATAGTAAGAGAGAAATTGAAAAACAAATATGCAGCAAGATTGCAGATATATGTAAGCATAATAAGGTTGTAATAATGGAGGGGTTTTAATTTTCCAAACATTGACTGGGGCTACCATAGTGTTAAAGGTTTGGATGGTGAAGGATTTGTCTAATGTGTTCAAAACAATTTCATCAATATGTGGATACTCCTACTAGAGGAGGAGCAAAATTAGACCTTCTTTTGGGCAATAAGGCAGGGCAGGTGACTGAAATAAAAGTGGGGGATCACTTTGGGTCTAGCAAGGATAATTCTATTAATTTTAAAAAGATTATGGAAAAAGATATGCCTTCCATAAAAGTTAAAGTTTTTAATTGGAGTAAGGTAAATTTTAACAGTATGAGACAAGAACTTTAAAAAGTTGATCAGAGTGGATGGTTTGCAGATAAAAGGAAATTTAACAAGTGGGAGGTATACAAGAGTGAGATGACAAGAACTCAGAAGCATTTCGTTCCTGTTAAGAGTGAAGGGTAAGGCTGGTTAGATTAAGGAGTAATGAATAAGAGAGAATCCTATTTTAGATAAAGAAACTTGGTTCAATTGATTCTCTTAATCAATACAAAGAGTGTAGGGGCATTGTTGAGAGAAATCAGGAAGGCAAAGAGGAGATATGAGATAACATTGGCAGATAGGGTTAAGGATAATCCAAAGAGATTCAACAAATACATTAAGAGCAAGAGGGTAACTGGAGAGAAGATTGAGCCTCTTAAAGATCGAGGTGGTGGTCTTTGTATTGAATCCCAGGAGATGGGAGAGCTGCTAAATGAATATTTTGCGTCAGTTTTTCCTGTTGAACAAAGAAATGAAGTCTAGAGAATGCAGAGAAATAAGCCTGGATGTTTTTAAAAACAGTTCAATTACAGAACAGGACATTTGGTGATCTTAAGAGAATATAAAGGTGGATAAATCTCCAGGACCTGATCTAATGTATCCCAAAACATTGTGTGAAGTAAGGGGGGAAATTACGAGATCCCTTGCAGAAATGTTAGCATCATCTATAACTATGGGTGAGGTGTCAAATGACTGGAGGGTAGCTAATGTTGTACCTTTGTTTAAGAAAGGTTGTAAGGAGAAACCAGGGAACTAAGTGTCTGACTTCGGTTGTGGATAAATTGTAGGGGTGATGATAAAAGTTAGGATTTATGGACATATAGAGGGGCAAAACTTGATTAGGGATAGTCAGCAAGGCTTTATGCAAGGAAATTTGTGTCTCACAAATCTGATTTGGATTATCCTTGGATTTTTGAGGAAATTCCTAAAAAGCTTGATGATGGCAGAGCATTAGATGTTGTTTATTTGGGTTTTAGTAAAGCCTTTGACAAGGTTCTGCATGGTAGACTAATTAGTAAAGTTAGGCCACATGAGATTTGGGGTGAGCTTGCCAATTTGATACATAATTGGCTTAACAGCAGGACTCAGTACTGGTTGGGGGGTTGCTTTTCAGACTGAGGCCTGTGACCTGCGGTGTTCCACAGGGATTGGTTCTCAGTTCTCTTTTGTTTATCATTTTATCAATGATTTGGATGATTATATAGAAGGCATAGTTAGTAAGTTTGTGGATGACACCAAAATTGGTAACATATTAGACAGTGAAGGGTTTTGAAGATTACAAAAGGATCTTTATCAAATGGGTCAAAGGGTTGAAAAATGGCAGATGGAGTTCAATCTAAACAAATGCGAGGTATTGCAATTTGGTACAAATAACAAGGGTATGCTTATACAATTAACAGTCGGGCCTTGGGTAGTGTTGTAGAATAGAGGGGCCGAAGGGTGCAGGTAAATAATTCTTTGAAATATGCATCACATACAGGCAGTAGTTAAAAAAGCTTGCCTTCATTGCTCAGTCCTTTTGAGTATAGGAGTTGGGATATTATGTTGAGGTTGCACAGGATATTGGTGAGGCCTCTTCTGGAACACTGTGTCCAGTTCTGGTTGCCCAGCTATAGGGAGGATATTGTCAAATTGGAGAGGGTTCAGAACAGCATGACCAGGATGTTGCCAGGTATGGAAGGTTTGAGTTCTAAAAAAAAGGCTGGATAGGCTGGGACTTTTTTCACTAGAGTGTAAAAAGTGAAGAGGTGACCTGATTGAGGTTTATAACAAAATGAATGGTATAGATGGAGAGTTGATGGTAGTTGCCTTTTCCCTAAGATGGGGAATTACAAGACCAGGAGCACATTTTTAAAGACAAGAAGAGAAAGATTTTAAAAGACATGAGGGTGGGTCATGTGTGAAATGAAATTCCTGAGGAAGTGACTTCTGCGGATACAATTACGTTTAAAAGACATTTAAAAGACATGAAAAGGAAAGGTTTGGAGGAATATAGTCTAGGATCAGGCAGGTGGGACTCATTTAGTTTGGGATTATGTTCAGCATGAACTGGTTGGACCGAAGGGTGTGTTTCTTTGCTGTGTGACTCTATGTCAAAAATATGTAAACAGCAAGATCAACTGCAAGTATTGCACTTATTTCAACTCAACAAAATCAATGATAGCTGTATACTTGATCATTGTTCACAGCAATGCCTTGAGCAATAGACAATAGGTGCAGGACTAGGCCATCCTGCCCTTCGAGCCTGCACTACCATTCATTATCATGGCTGATCATCCTCAATCAGTATCCTGTTCCTGCCTTATCTCCATAACCCTTGATTCCACAATCCTTGAGAGCTCTATCCAACTCTTTCCTAAACGAATCCAGAGACTGGGCCTCCACTGCCTTCTGGGGCAGAGCATTCCACACTCCCACCAATCTTTGGGTGAAGAAGTTTCTCCTCATCTCTGTCCTAATGGCCTACCCCTTATTTTTAAGCTATGTCCTCTGGTTCAGGACTCAGCTATCAGCGGAAACATGTTTCCTGCCTCCAGAGTGTCCAATGCTTTAATAATTTTAAATGTCTCAATCAGATCCCCTTTCAGTCTTCTAAACTCAAGGGTATACAAGCCCAGTTGCTCCAATCTTTCAACATAAGATAGTCCCGCCATTCCAGGAATTGACTTCGTGAACCTACGCTGCAATCCCACAATAGCCAGAATGTCTTTCCTCAAATTTGGAGACCAGAACTGCACACAATATTCCAGGTGCGGTCTCACCAGAGCACTGTACAGCTGCAGAAGAACCTCTTTGCTTCTATACTCAATCCCTCTTGTTATGAAGGCCAGCATGCTATTAGCCTTCTTCACTACCTGCTGTACCTGCATGTTTGCCTTCATTGACTGGTGTACAAGAACACCCAAATCTCTTTGTACTGTCCCTTTACCTAACCTGACTCCATTTAGGTAGTAATCTGCCTTCCTGTTCTTGCCACCAAAGTGGATAACCATACATTTATCCACATTAAACTGCATCTGCCACGCATCTGTCCACTCACCTAACCTGTCCACGTCACCCTGTAATCTCCTAACATCCTCCTCACATTTCACCCTGCCACCCAGCTTTGTATCATCAGCAAATTTGCTAATGTTACTATTAATACCATTTGCTATATCATTAACATATATTGTAAAAAGGTGCGATCCCAGCACTGATCCCTGCGGTATCCCACTGGTCACCGCCTGCCATTCCGAAAGGGAGCAGTTTATCACTACTGTTTGTTTCCTATCAGCCAACCAATTTTCAATCCAAGTCAATACTTTGCCCCCAATACCATGCACCCTAATTTTGCTCACTAACCTCCTATGTGGGACTTTATCAAAGGCTTTCTGAAAGTCCAGGTACACTACATCCACTGGATCTCCCTTGTCCACCTTTAGAGATACATTCTCAAAAAATTCCAGAAGATTAGTCAAGCATGATTTCCCCTTCATAAATCCATGCTGACTCTGACCTATCCTGTTACTGCTATCCAGATGTGTCATAATTTCATCCTTTATAATTGACTCCAGCATCTTTCCCACCACTGAGGTCAGACTAACTGGTCTATAATTTCCTGCTTTCTCTCTCCCACCTTTCTTAAAAAGTGGTACAACATTAGCCACCCTCCAATCCACAGGAACTGACCCCAAATCTATCGAACTCTGGAAAATAATCACCAATGCATCCATGATTTCTAGAGCCACCTCCTTCAGTACCCTGGGATGTAGACCATCAGGCTCCGGGGACTTATCAACCTTCAGACCTAACAGTCTCTCCAACGCCAATTCCTGGCAAATATAAATTCCCTTCAGTTCTGGTCCTTCAGCCACTGTTACCTCTGGGAGATTGCTTGTGTCTTCCCCAGTGAACACAGATCTGAAGTACCAATCCAACTCTTCTGCCATTTCTTTGTTCCCCATAATATATTCCCCTGTTTCTGTCTTCAAGGGCCCAATTTTAGTCTTAACCATTTTTTTCCCTTTCACATACCTAAAAAAGCTTTTACTATCCTCCTTTATATTTTTGGCCAGTTTACCCTCGTACCTCATTTTTTCTCTGCTTATTTCCTTCTTAATAATCTTCTGTTGTTCTTTAAAAGCTTCACAGTCCTCCGTTTTCCCACCCATCTTTGCTATGTCATACTTTTTCTCTTTTGACTTAATATGCTTCTTAACTTCCCTCGTCAGCTATGACCACCCCTGCCTCCTCATAGGATCTTTCTTCCTTTTTGGAATGAACTGATCCTGCATCTTCTGCATTATACCCAGAAATATCTGCCATTGTTCCTCCACTGTCATCCCTGCTAAGGTATTGCACCATTGAACTTTGGCCAGCTCCTCCCTTATAGCTCCATAGTTCCCTTTATTCAACTGAAATATTGTCACTACTGATTCTACCCTCTCCCTTTCAAATTGCAGATTGAAGCTTATTGTATGGCTCTCACTTTGAGGTCCCTGATCAATTCTGGTTCGTTGCACAATACCAGATCCAGAATTTCCTTCTCCCTGGTAGGCTCCAGCACCAGCTGTTCTAAGAATCCATCTCGAAGTCTCTTTCTTGAAGTCTAACACCATCCTGATTCTCCCAGTCTATCTGCATGTTGAAATTCCCCCATAACAACTGTAGTAACATCTTTGCGACAGGCCAATTTCAGCTCCTTATTCAACTTACACCTTACATCCATTCTACTGTTTGGGGACCTGTAGATAACTCCCAAGCAACTGGTCACATTTAAAATTTAAACAAAACCTGGTAGAGAACTGTTAACTTTTATTAACAGTTAACTCCAGAGGTATTCTCCATTGCAATACCTCTGCTCATCAAGAGTCCACTTGCCAATCCATTAATTTGCTCCTCTCACAGTGTAAATGCTGGTTTCCCCCCGAATTTGGTATTTTTGTGTATCGTCCTGATGAGTACATGCTGAAAGGATTCCACAAGACGTCTGTTTTCAGCAAACTCAAGCTCTCCAAGACCAAACAATTTTTTGTTTTTACATAATTAAAATTTCGAGTCTTAGCTGGCAGTTGCATATAATACTAGAAATGTATTGAACTTAGTTGATTCTAATGCTTTATTTTTAGGAAATACAAAATGGTTGCACCTAGCAATGATGGTTTTACTTGTAGCAGGATAGCCAGCTGGCGCAGAAATGCATGTTTTAAAAAAGTTTTAAATAATCTTTATTTCCCCCAAATCAACCTTCCAAACTTCCCAAAAAATTTCATGAGATAAACCTATGGGTAATATTCCTTTCTACTTCCATCTACTAATTTCATCATCTCTACACTTCAAGTAATTAATACTCAATAAAAAAATCTGAAGAAAAAACGCGAACATTTGCTGCAGTCCATGATGATTATAATTAAGTCAAACAACCTTTTAGTTCAGCATTATAAAGTGAATCAATATAATTAACTTGTCCTTCAGAACTAAACACACATCAGCAAATTCTACTTTTTACCCATCAACCAAAAACTTGACTATAGACAGCACATTTACAATAAAGCTTATTACTGTTAGTTTGAAATGTAAATAGCCTTTTATAGCTGGTTTATCATTTTATAGTGTGACAACACCATGCTAGAATTCCATACCAAGGAACATCTTCATGACAAATGGACAGACTCTTTCAATTTGGAGAACAGTTTGGTTTGACCATCACCAACAGGAAGGCAAATGTCACGACCAAGAATATTACCATATTACTCTATGAGAATGTGACCTCTGGAGTTTGTTGCCAGCTTCACATATCTATACTGGTGAAAATAACGCCATCAGTCATGTGATGCTGAATTCAGCATACATTTCAACAGCTGCATCCACAAGGCTATAAAGGTATTGGAGCAGAAGCAGGCCATTCAGCTCGGAGTCTGTGTCACCATTCAATGAGGTCATAGCTAATCTGAATCTTCAACTCCACTTTCTTGCCTTGTCCCTTGATTCCATTATTAATTAAATATCTATCCCAGCTTTGAAAATATTTAATGAAATAGCCTCAGCAGCCCTCTGCCATAAGGCATTCCAAAGATTCACTACCTCCGAAGGAGAAATTCCTCATCCATCATAAACGGGCGGCCTCTTATTCTGAAGGTATGCCCTCTGGAACTAGACTCTCACACAAGGGGAAACAACATTTTTGCATCTATACTGTCAAATATCCTAAGTAGGCGCAACTGATTCAACCTACTATGTTTAAGGTCATGGAAAGTGTGTGCAGCAAGGTGAGACCCGGATAACCTATCACTAGTCAGGGGAAAAGGCTGAAAGGTTTTCACGTTTACTGTTCCAACATATTCTCAGCATCTCTTGTGACATGACCACCAAATCGGAAGCACTGAAGCATGCTAATTCTACCAACATACACTCATTGTTAAGCCAACAATCTCTGCACTAGCTCAGCCATGCTCACTGGATGATTGATAACCACTGGTGATTGGAGGTTAGTTAGAACCCAGAGAAAACAAGACTAATGAATTGTGCACTTCCTCAGTCCATTGTCTTCTTCTGGTGCAAATGCAACAGAGATTACCTTGCTAGATTGGGACTCCTGAACCATCCCAGGTGATGCTCAAGGCAGAATTGACGCTATTAGTAGAAATCTTGAGATAGAAAAGCAGCCATTGCATCATTTTATAACACAAAACAATATGAGGCAATACTGATCTGATTGTATGCATACGTTTTCTCATATCATCTCAAATCTATCTTCAATTTAAACTATATAACCTAATCTCTACATTTTTAAGGACAAGGTATACAAGGGAAAGCGATGGCCTAGTGGTATCATCGCTGGACTGTTAATCCAGAGACCCAGATAACATTCTGGGGTCGTGGGTTCAGATCCTGTCATGGCAGATGACAAACTTTGAAATCAATAAATGTCTGGAATTAAGAATCTAGTGATGAGCATGAGTCCATTGTCAATTGTTGGGAAAACCCATCTGATTCACTAATGTCCTTTCGGGAAGAAATCTGCCATCCTTACTTGGTCGGCCTACATATGAATCCAGATCCACAGCAATGTGGTTAATTCTTAACTAACCTCTAGGCAATTAGGGATGCGCAATAAATGCTGGCCTTGCCAGCAACGCCCTCATCCTGTGAATGAATAAAAAGAGTACAACAATGGTTCATGACTCAATTCCTGGGATGGACGGGTTATCCAAAGAGGAAAAAACTAGTCTACATTCTTTGGAGTTGAGATTACCTCCAAAACATCTAATCAAAACATACAAAATTCCTGCAGGGACCAACAAGGTAGATTGCTGGAATAATGGGACAAAGATAAGGTAAATAGCCAAATTATTTTCTTTAGGGTAGGGGAGTCCAAAATTAGAGGGTATAGGTTTAAAGATCTTAAAAAGGGACCGGAGGGGCAAGCTTTTCCACAGAGGGTAGGGTGCATATGGAATTAACTGCCAGAGAAATTATAATTACAACATTTAGGAAAGGTCTAGAGGGACGTGGGTCAAAAGCAGGCAAACAGGACTAGTTTAGTTTAGTTTAGGAAACACTGATTTGATAGCTGTGGTGTCATTTTGAATTCAATGCTGTAATCAATGTTGTCTCTTAATCTCACACAGTTAAAGGTGGGTTCAGCAGCAGGACAAACACATTCCTTACCAACCCTATTTAAAGAGTTCAACTATTTGTAGGTAATTTTCTGGTTGATGAGTTGGACTGAAGGGTCTGTTTCCTTGCTGTATGACTCCTTCCCCTGGTGGAGATGACTAGAACCAGGGGATAATCTCACAGTAAGGAGAAGACCATTTCAAAATGAAATGAGGATTTTTTTTCCCCCACAAGAGGGTGGTGAATATTTGGAATTCTTATACCAGAGATCTGTGGAGGTCCAGTCATTGAAAATCTTCAAGACTGATGTTGATATATTTTTGTATGTTAAAAACATTAAACGAAACAGAAGTAGTGCAAGAAAACAATGCTGCAGTAGATGATCAGCCATGATCTAACTGAATAGTGGTTAGACTCAAAGTGCTGAATAGTCAACTCTTGCTCCCATTTAGGTTCTTTAATTGATCTCGGGTATAATATATTCAATGGCAATTAATAAGAAACTCTGCTTATTTATCAGCATTACATTACTTTTGTCCTTGCAGAGGGTACATTAGCTTCTAATGCATTTTTGGAGGCTGAGTAGGAGCTCAATGTACTTGATTCGGAATAGAGTGGGATCGTGTCAAAGTTTCAGGAGCAAAAAGATTAGAAGCAACCAAATTTTGGAACTTTTACAATTAAGTTATAGTTAAGCATTTACTAATTGGCTTTCCTATAAGATTTTTCTAAGTATGCGCATATAGTCCCTCAGCATTTCTTTTCAATTCACTCAAAGGACGTGTGCATCTCTGGCTAGGCAATTATTTACTGCCCATCCCTAATTGCTCAGAGGGCAGTCAACCACATTCTTGTGGTCCAGAGTCACATGCAGGCCAGACCAGGCAATGATGGCAGAATTACTTCCCTGAGGACATCAGTGAATTCAGATAGGCTTTTCCAGTGATCAACAACAGTTTCATGGTCATCAGCGTTTCCTTCTGGATAAAGGTGCTCAACTATGATAGTCATGTTTCTGTAATGATCAATCTACTAAGAGTCACGAGCTACATTATATGGCTTCTAAGATTAAAATTATAACATTTCCATACATTCGTAAAATAATCAATTTGAACAATTTCTCAATTAATGATCAGAACTATCAGCATTTGAAAATACTCTTCCTTCTATACTTAACGATTACCAACAGCACCAATCTGTAGGTTTTAATTCTTTACATAAACCTGAATTGGATTTCAAGAGGAAACATTACTTTATTAAGAATATTCCCATCAAAATATTTTCTTTAATTTCATGTAGTTGAGGGAAGTAGGCAGAGAAAGAAAGAAAAAATGTTGGAAATTTTCTGTTGGTTATAAATTTTACTTTCCTCTATCACTGGCTGGCTAGTAAAGCTTCATCTAATCCAAAAACTTCAAAACTGCTGACCAGCTGATGAAACAGCTCGAATGCCAACAAAGAGCTCTACAAACATCAGGGCATGTATTGGATCAGCTCAGATCAGCCTGGTGCAACAAATCCAATAACGTTTCTTTACAATTTGTTTTTGCAGAGTTCATCTAATGACTACTAACTAAAAACAATCCAGTGAAAACCCCAATTTTGAAATAATTCTGAGCTTTGATATTGACTGGAGGAAACCTGTGACAATCTGAAAAATTAGTTAGTGAATTAGCCTCTGACACTGTTCTATATCTGGATCACATTTTGGATGCTGAATATTTATTATATTCTTGCAACACACCCAACCGCAATATCTCATACACAATAAAACAAATCTGGTAGTGTTTAGGTCACAAGAAATATTTACTGACGTAGAGTACTTGGATTTTAATTCAGTGAGTTTCCTAAAATGAATAAGGAAGCTAACCTACTGATAAATATTTATCATTAACCAAGTTTAGAAAAATAGATAATCTGGTTATTAACCCATTACAGTTTGTGGGAGCTTGCTATGAGCATATTAGCTGCCATATTTCCTACATCACAACAACGAATATACATCAAGCAGTGTTTAAGGATCATGAAATGAGGATTATAAATATAAGTCACCCTTATTTTCCCCGACTGTGAAATCCCTTAGGGCTCAAGAAAGCAGAGATATGTGGGACAAATCGCACAGGAGTCATATTGCTGCAGAGTAAACATCCACCAGCAGCATACAAAACAGATATTATGACATCCATCAGCATTCAACACTGATTTGATAGCTGTGGTGTCATTTTGAATTCAATGCTGTAATCAATGTTGTCTCTTAATCTCACACAGTTAAAGGTGGGTTCAGCAGCAGGACAAACACATTCCTTACCAACCCTATTTAAAGAGTTCAGCTATTTGTAGGTAATTTTCTGGTTGATTGCATTTGCGGTTTGAAATAACTATCGATGGGAAAGTGTAGTGCTAAAAGTGGTCATCTAAATCTTTGAACAACCTGTTTATCCCACACATGGATGTACTGGAAGACATTTCCCGTGGAATACAACATTACTCGGAGAATGAGCAGAGGCAAGCCGAACAGGCTAACCTGCTGGAAGTAGAGGGCATTTGTTGTCCATTGCTGTCAACTATATTTCATTCCCTCTTGCCAGAGACCAGCCAGCATGCAGGTTTGCTAGAATTGAAGAGTTCCTAATGGCACAGAACATAAATGATGACACATGCACAACACATTGTGGACATTGTGGAACAACTCTGCCCAACACAAGAAACTAAAGGGATTCCACTATTTCAACTTCTAGCTGCTGTGACCATAGGTAATGAATGATAAAAGTCAATGTCCTTTCTTCAGACTACAGTGGTCTACTCCAGCTCCATTTGAATCACAAAGGTAAATAAAAGTAAGGCTCCTGGTCACAGGGGTTATCTGCTGAGGATGTGCTTGATGAGTGCTACCCACAAACCAAGTGCACAAGTGCTGCATACACATTATGAAAGCCATCACACAGAATACACTGATCAATGGGTCCTGAAATAATAGTTCTGATGTCTGGATCCTTCTGGAGACCCTGATGTACTAAGCAGCATGTGTTAAGATCTATGGTGGTCTGCTTACTATCATGAACTAACAGCTTTGCCACGAAGCTACATTGCAAGGAACCTAACAGCATCAGGTGGAAGAAAGAGGAATGAGGAGTCAATGTAATGCCTGTTTGGGCTGTCTAAACAACTCACCCAAATACAATGCTAGCAATCACAACCTCAATTTCCTATTCATCAACAATTCCAAACAATAAACTGTGAAGGACCATGACAGCAGGGGGAGGTAATATTTAATTGCAATACAAAAAAATACCATACGAGATTCCAAACAAATTTAAAATAAAATCATGCAATATTGCATATATAAATACCCTTGTGTATTCACTTAGTGCCTGTCTTCAATATTCCTTTGCCTGTTCTATCACTCCTTTGTAACACTATATCCAGGGGCAGTACTGCAGCAGATGGACGGCTGCTGACTTTCAGAAAAGGAGACAGCAGGTATCCTTGGAGGTCATACTCAGAGTCCCAGCTGCAAACTATGCCACTGTTGTACTGATTGCGGAAATCTGGTTGGATGGCATCAGTAAGGGCATTGTGGATTGACAGGACAGGGCTGCCCTCCTGAGGGAGAACAACAGGTTCATGCTTAATGGAAACATTGCCTCTCCTACAGGTCAGAGCATCCATGTTGTAATCTGTTGGAGGACAAACTGTTGAGACTGCTATAACATCCTGAAATCACCTTTTATCTGACATAATCCGTTACAATGAGTTTGAGCCGAAGTTTGCACAGGAAGCTGATCTTCCACTGTAGCAGTCCAACATTGGGTAGCTGTGGCTTGTGCTGCAGTGATGTCTGTGACATTGGGCATCAGATCTCTAATCATAGTGGCCTATACAAGCAGAGCCTACCACCACTTGGACTATGAAAAGAATTATCTCCAAGTTCTCTGAAAAATCCTGTGAAAAGTTAGTGTTTGATTGCTCTATGTTCCTAGATTCTGGATTCGTGGTGCTGGAAGAGCACAGCAGTTCAGGCAGCATCCAAGTAGCTTCGAAATCGAAGGGCTTTTGCCCGAAACGTCGATTTCGAAGCTACTTGGATGCTGCCTGAACTGCTGTGCTCTTCCAGCACCACTAATCCAGAATCTGGTTTCCAGCATCTGCAGTCATTGTTTTTACCCCTATGTTCCTAAATGTTGAACACAGACTTTCTGGCAGACCTCTAATGCACCAAACATTTGTGTACAACCTGCCAGCTAAGCTCTGCTGACAGCCTCATTCAAGTCTAGATTAGAGTGGTGCTGGAAAAGCACAGCAGGTCAGGCAGCATCTAAGAAGCAGGAAAATCGACGTTTTCGGGCAAAAGCCCTTCATCAGGCTTTTTTCCTGATTATATTTCCTGCTCCTCGGATGCTGCCTGACCTGTGCTTTTCCAGCACCACTCTAATCTAGACTCTGATCTCCAGCATCTGCAGTCCTCACTTTTGCCTAGCCTCTTTCAAGTGCTCATCCAAGTCCTCTATGGCAGGTCATTTAAGTGACCATTTTTATCCTTCCTTCTTGCTGTCGCAAAAGCCTCTCATGTCAGCATCTCACTACATGCAGATCCCATATCTATTCTAAGCTTTAAATTACAAATAATATCAGTACCTGAGCTGGTGGGTGAAATCAAGTGTCAGTGCTGTGCATTTATCATTTTTCTTGTTGGTGTACTTTCACAATCTGACCTCTGCCTATCTTAAAGAAAAAGTCTTCAGGATAATGTTATATTGTAGGGAGGATGAGTGGTGAAAGAAAGAGGTTTATTCTTGCATCATCTGCAACTTGCAAATCTGAAATGTGTGGGAGATGAGGAAGAAGTGGGATGTAAATGCTGAAAATCTACTTGGCTGATGTACTGATTTATTATGTAAGTGGCAATACTTGGGATATGTAGATGTAAGGCTTCAACTTGAAAGGTGATATAAAGCACGAGTCCTAAGGTATACAGGCTGACTGATAGAAATTGCTGGTCAGTGTGCGACTAGAGATCAAGGGTGGGCAGGTGGCACTTGAACAAACCCTGAAGGTACAGCTAGGAGGATACGCCATTTAAAATGCATTCACTGACCTTGGCCAGTCATGCAAGATTACAATTTCTTGCAGCATTACATCTACGTTCTCAGAGCTTGATTCCTGACATTGATTTTCACAACTATTAGCTCCCATTGCTTTTTGACTGGGTAGCTGGAGGGTATACACTCTCTGCCATCCACATCACCAAGCCAACCAACAAAAACTGACACATTGTATCTCTCCTACATTCTATTCCTCAACTATGGTCTCCAGCACTGGTCCAAAAACCTTTCTTCCATGTTGTGCTATTCCAAACAGTTTCATAGGTCATTTTCACTTTCTATACGATAATCAATACCTCTCCAGTCATAATGTGCCACCATTTTAAGATGTGCAGGTTAACTTGTTCTACTAAATAATCAACAGGTACAGTTGATGCTTACTGTATGCAAAAGTTATTCACATGGGGAGGGGAGGTGTGGGGATGGGACAGAGACACCGAGACAACATCCCCATTGCATTATCAATCGATGCTGAAGCAAGGCCAAGCCTGCCTAATCACTGGAAACTTCTTTGTCTGTTCATTAACATTTCTCCTGAAACAACAGATTCAAACACTTATCACCTCGTCATTCATTTTAGTTTAGGTAGTATGTAACACATTATACAAATCACCTACATTTGCTCAGAGATCAAAAATGATTGCAATTAAAAAAATGAATCGACTGGTGGCACAGAACTTTAGAGACTTGAAACACTCCACAATCATGGTGCTATATAAATGCAAGCTCTCTATAAGCACATGCTCTCCAGAAATAATTTAATGCTTTGAATGCATGAGTGTGGAAAAGCTAAAAAGAAAAATTATACCCGAGTACTGAACCAGCCCTTTAGTTTCACATTCAACTCCAGGTAAGAGATTTTTAACATAGCAGCCATCTGAATAGAGGGATAGGTAGGTTATATTCATTATGGAAAAAGGGCTTGAATGTAATAACAACATTTATAAACGAGGTTGGAATGTAGTGAATGATTTTTCTTTATATTTATGAATTATGAAATAGCTCCTGAAAAAAATTGGGTCCTTTTCAGAAAAAGCTGTAATAGATTCTGATCCAGACAGATGGTCCTGCATTTATCAGAGCCTGACTAAAATCTTAATTTTAGGGACAAGGGACATTGCTTTCACAATATTACAAAGGAGATCTAGCACTTCAACATTTTGATCCCTTATATAGACTAGAAAAAAAGTACTAATTATTGAAAGCAGTTCTGATTGCAGAACAATTCATCTGTGTGCCCACCCATCTGGCAAACTGATTGTATCTGACATGTAGTTGAAGGCATCAAAAGTCCATTTTAGTTAGGATGTGGTTATAAAGAAACAAAAAAGTCACTATAGTTCTTTGAGCATTAAAAATAAGATCCTATAAGCGCTTCAGCATAAAAACAAATTGTAGACATATGGTTACCCAATATAACATGTAAGAGGAGATGCTCTCAGAGGGGTAAGGTTATTTACTAACCAAATTAGAGACTGTGCAACTAAATTTTACTGTACCAAGTAAGTGCTCTCATTTGCAAAGTAAAATAAGAGTCTTAATTTTGTTTTGCTCCATAAATCATTAAATGCTAAATAGTGAAATCTTGGGTAAGGACTACCACAAGAGCAAAATTTTCACACCCTATTGCCATGCAAGTAAAACACAAAACCAATGTATCTTCATGTAACACCACATAACAGAACATTCCATTGTCAGACCTAAAATGAGGAGTGGTACTCTGCCAGAATATACAAAAATGCCTGTCTATGCAGCAAAAAAAAATAACATGCATTCCCTCGACAGAGCTCGAGCTGCACTGCATCTGTTATTCAGAATAATCGCAAAACAATATCTGTTTAATGTACAAGCTTTAAAAGCAAGGCAAAACAAACCCTTAAGTAAACGCATCTTTACCTTAGCCAATTCTTCACAACACAATATTTTGGTTTGAATTCTGTTGAGAAGGTATCCTGCTGCAAAGGTGTAAGGAGCGGGGGGTGGGGGATGAAAACATAAGAACAACAACGAAGAGTCTGTAGTTTAGGAAAATGAGAAGTGCAATAAAAGACAAAAAAAAGAGACAGAAAGGTGGGTGACAGAGAGAGAAAATGGAGAGGGGGGAAAATGGAGGAAGAGAGACAGAAAAGGAATGAGAGAGACTAATAAGAAGCGTAACACAGCCTCCTCTGCATAGTCTAGCACAGTCAGCATTGAGGGAGGACAGACACAAGTGTTACACAGGTTCCATGCCAAGAGAGGGGAAAAAAAATCAGCTGATCATACAAGCAACATTGGTCAAATAAAATCCATTTAGCAGATTCTGAAGAAAATGCAGTTTACTACAGTAAACTACAGTAAACTAATTTATGTTGAATTCAATCCTGAATTGGCAAGTTTACATCAGCAAGAAGCTACACCTGCATTCGTGTTATTTTCTCCCGATTCCTAATCTGAAATTTGCACACTCCCAAATAGACCAACTTGTGTATTGATTAGATTTTAACTTGAATTTTGAGAAGGATGCAATGATTTCTGTGTGCCTGACACTCAAAATGTACTAAAATATAACACCCAGCTTATTAAATAACTTCAATGAACATATTATTCATGAATTGTAATTCACTAAAACCAACTTAGCTTTGCATGGGGACGGAACTATATATCGACTCACTTCTTTAATTTCAAAAATATACTTATTCATAAAAATACACATTCACAATCATGAAATCAGTTTGGTTCTATACAATCTTAATACAGTGAGAACAAAAATGAGAGTTTGACTCTCCCAAAAGCACAAGGCATTTGTTCTTTATGCAAGATTAGATTTGCATATATTTGAGGAACTGGGAAAGTTTGTTAACTGAATAGACGACCATTGTAGAATCATAGAGGATGTACAGCACGGAAACAACCCTTCAATCCAACCCGTCCATGCTGACCAGATATCCCAACCCAATCTAGTCCCACTTGCCAACACCTGGCCCATATCTCTCCAAACCTCTCCTATTCATAGTCCCATCCAGATGCCTTTTAATTGTTACAATTGTATTAGCCTCCACCACGTCCTCTGGCAGTTCATTCCATACATGTACCAGCCTCTGTGAAAAGGTTGCCCCTTAGGTCACTTTTATATCTTTATCCTCTCATCCTAAACCTATGCCCTCTAGCTCTGGACTCTCCCCCCACTCCCCTCTTCCTTGGGGGGGGGGGGGGGGGGGGGGGGGGGGGAAGGAGGAGGAGGAGGAGGAGGAAAGGATTTATCTATTTACCTATGCCCTTTAGTTCTGGACTCCCCGATTCCAGGGAAAAGACTTTGCCTATTTACCCTATCCATGCCCCTCATGATTTTGTAAGCCTCTATAAGTCACCCCTCAGCCTCCGGTGATCTAAGGAAAACAGCCCTAGCCTATTCAGCCTCTTCCTATAGCTCAATCCTCCAACCATGCCAACATCCTTGTAAATCTTTTCTGAACCCTTTCAAGTTTCACAACATCTTTCCGATAGCAAGGAGACCAGAATTGCACACAATATTCCAACAGTGGCCTAACCAATGTCCTGTATAGCCGCAATATGACCGCCCAACTCCTGTACTCAACACTCTGACCAATAAAGGAAAGCATACCAAATGCCTTCTTCACTATCCTATCTACCTGCGACTCCACTTTCAAGGAGTTATAAACCTTTGCTCAGCATTACTCCCTAGGACCTTACCATCAAGTGTATAAGTCCTGCTAAGATTTGCTTTCCCAAAATGCAGCACCTCACATTTATCTGAATTAAACTCCATCTGCCACTTCTCAGCCCATTGGCCCATCTGATCAAGATCCCATTGTAATATAAGGTAACCTTCTTCGCCGTCCACTACACCTCCAATTTTGGTGTCATCTGCAAACTTACTAACTATACCTCTGATGCTCACATCCAAATCATTTATATAAATGACGAAAAGAAGTGGACCCAGCACCAATCCTTCTGGCACTCCATTGGTCACAGGCCTTCAGTCTGAAAAACAACCCTCCACCACCACTCTCTGTCTTCTACCTTTGAGCCAGTTCTGTATCCAAATGGCTAGTCCTCCTTGTATTCCATGAGATCTAACCTTGCTAATCAGGCTCCCGTGAGGAACCTTGTCAAATACCTTACTGAAGTCCATATAGATCATGTCTATCGCTCTGCCCTCATCAATCCTCTTTGTTACTTCTTCACAAAACTCAAATCAAGTTTGTGAGACATGATTTCTCATGCACAAAGGCATATTGACTGTCCCTAATCAGTCCTTGCCTTTCTAAATACATGTATACCCTGTCCCTCAGGATTCCTCCAACAACTTGCCCACCACAGATGTCAGGCTCACTGGTCTATAGTTCCCTGGCTTGTCCTTACCACTTTTCTTAAACAGTGGCACCACTTTAGCCAACCTCCAGTCTTCTGGTACTTCACCTGTGATTATCGATGATAGAAGTATTTCGCTAAGAGGCCCAACAATTACTTCCCGAGCCTCCCACAAAAGGTCTAGGGTACACCTGATACTTTGGGTGAAAGACCTTAGATGGTGGTCTTTCCCCACTGCACCGCGGTGGCAGCTGCCCCAACCTTTCATGTGTACCCCAGCAAGTATCTGTCATTTTCTGTTCATTAGTTACTCCATGACATTGATTTCACCACATTTAGAAAAACTTTACGCTATGCGAGTTTGCAGCTTTGATATGGTCCATGAGATTGTTCAGAACTGTCACACCTACCCAAACTTTAAATGTTGCTAGACCTCACCTGACCATGCCTCTTACCCAAGCAGGGCAATTTCCGTGCTCCCTACACCAAACTTCATCTCCTGAAGTAAAATATCTCTCTCTCAGTGCAGTCTTGTGGCCAGCATTAGTGTTTCTGATGCTGACTTCCATTGCAACTGGGGTGACGATTTAACCTGACGTTTATTTTGATTGGTTCTGATTTGGATGTGCTAAGCAATTTAATTGTTCCAAACCAAATGTAGGTGGATTTTCCAGGATATGCACCCTCCTGCATACAGCCTATGAATTCTCTTACTCAATTTAGGTACGTTAAGACTCTTTTGCTGTCTCGAGTTCACATACTACAATGGTTTGATGGGCCGGTTCCCGAAGAAAATCCTAATGGTTTAGCCAAGGCTTGGCTTTCTTATAAATCTTTGCTACAGGCTGATCTCAGGTCTCTCTGTTCAGGATATATACTGAATGAGGCTATGTTATTGTCTTCACTCAACTGGTGTTTCCCAAGCTTAGTCAGACTGGCAAATTCCCTCAGAATATCCTCCACATTTTCCAATGATAAAGCCAGTTGCAGTATCTGTCTGAAGTCCAGTTGGGCTTTGGCTAATAGATATTTTTGGATGGTTACATCATTAATCCCACATACCAAACAGTCTCTTGGTATCTCACCTCTTGATGCCAGTGAAATAACTCCACAGATAGGTATCCCGTCATCAAGTCACCTTTTATTTACATGTGGAGAGTCCTTGACACTGATGCAGCTCCATCAGAGACAGCTCTCAGAGTGAACGGGATGTCTGAGACTCCTATTCTGACCACATTAACAGCCCCAATCAGGGTACTCATTGTATGAGGTCCACCAGGCTAACTTCGTTACGATCACGACAGCACACATTTGAATTCTGTCCACTGTTTCTCAGCACTGAATTCATAAAGCTGGCACTGAGTCATAGAGATGTACAGCACAGAAACAGATCCTTCGGTCCGACTTATCCGTGCCAACCAGATTACCCAACCCAATCTAGTCCCACCTGCCAGCTCCCGGACCACATCCCTCCAAACTCTTCCTATTCATATACCCATACAAATGCCTTTTAGATGTTGCAATTGTACCAGCCTCCACCACTTCCTCTGGCAGCTCATTCCATACATGTACCACTCTCTGCGTGAAAAGATTGTTCCTTAAGTTATTTTTATATCTTCACCCTCTCACCCTAAACCTATGCCCTCTAGTTCTGGACTCCCCCACCCAGAGAAAAAAGACCATTTATCCTATTCATGTCCCTCACGATTTTATAAACCTCTATAAAAGGTCACCCCCTCAGCCTCCGACGCTCCAGGGAAAACAGCCCCAACCTATTCAACCTCTCCCCATAGCTCAAATCCTCGAACCCTGCCAACATCCTTATAAATCTTTTCTGAACCTTTTCAAGTTTAGTAACATCCTTCCAATAGGAAGGAGACCAGAATTGCAGGCAATATTTCAAAAGTAACCTAACCAATGTCCTGTACAGCTGCAACATGACCTCCCAACTCCTGTACTCAATACTCTAACCAATAAAAGAAAGCATACCAAATGCCTTCTTCACTATCCTATCTACCTGTGACTCCACTTTCAAGGAGCTATGAACCTGCCCTCCAAGGTCTCTCTGTTCAGCAACACTCCCTAGGACCTTATCATTTGATAAAAACAATTGTTTAAAACATTGATATATTAACATTGTGGTCCAAATAGCTAAATTTCAACTTACTATTCTTCCTATCTCATCACCAGCAGCAGATGCCAATTTGGCTAGATCACAGCACAATGAATAAATTTTACATAGACAAATGAGATAGCACTTTCTTAGTAACGTTTGCACTAAAGCTAACATATGCAGCAAGTATATCAAGCACTGGGAAGCGTGATTACATTTAACCTTAATGACAAAATGGTTAATTCAATGTCATCTACTGCATCCGTTGCACCCGGTTTGGTCTCCTCTACATCGGGGAGACAGGACACCTTCTTGCGGATCATTTCAGAGAACATCTCTAGGACACCACACCCAGCAACCCCACTGCCCAGTGGCGGAACACCTCAACTTCCCCTCCCACTCAGTCAAGGACATGCATGTCCTGGGCCACCTCCACCGCCAAACCGTTACCACCTGACGCCTGGAGGACGATTACATCATATTCTACCTTGGGATCGTGCAACCACATGGGATAAATGTGGATTTCAACAGCTTCCTCATTTCCCTCCCAATACATTATCCCAGTCCCAAGCCTCCAACTCGCCACTGCCCTTCGGACTGTCCATCACCACCCCCATGACCTATCAGCTTCTCCCTTATCTTCATCCACCATTCTCCTCCCCCCCCCCATTTATCTCCCAGCCCTGACCCACAAGCCTCTTTCCTGATGAAGGGCTTATGCCCGAAATGTCGATTCTCCTGCTCACTGGATGCTGCCTGACCTGCTGTGCTTTTCTAGCACTATTCTCTCGACTGACCTCCAGCATCTGCAGCCCTCACATTCTCCTAAGTAACTTACACTGCAAGGTTTTATGGGCTGCCTAATTTAACATTACAATCTATATTTACATAAAAGTATAGATTATAGGGGATCCATATTCCTGTTCTAAATAAGCTATAAAATTGCAATCAAGCAGTTGTGCAAGAACAAAGTTACCAATCAACTCCATTCATTCTAACTGTAGCCTCCACCTGTTTTCCATCAGGTCTAGGCACCTATATTAAACTTATCTCAAGCAATGGCAAAAAAAGTATACACTTGTCTACCACTGGGATTCTCAAATCTTAAACTAAGTCTGTGCCACTAACGGATACTTTCAAAATGTGAAGACATCAAGAACACTGGCTGATGGACTACTCACCAAAATGAGAGTCTACAGCTCTCAATTCAAATGGAGATCGAATATTTAAATGAGTATAGATTTGTAACTTATTAATAATATTCATGCCCTTTCTTTCAGCCTGCATTCCTCCACAAGCTCACAAATGGATTTGTCTTACTGTCTCGGCATGTAATGTACTTGTAAAAATGTTTCTATTGCTGTTTCCCAACATCTCACATGCAACAGGAAAGTGTAATTTTGCTTCCTAAAAGAAACACCTGCACAAATCACACCTCAAAATTTCTTAAATCGTTTCACACAAATCAACAGATTGTGTCACATAAGCTGAAAAAGGACCAAGTAACTGAAATTCAGGAGAACATCAATTATTGCAAAGATCAACAATAAATTGGCTCTGAGTTGGCATATATGCCAGGAAGATCAAGTGGAGAGAAGCCACCATGGTATCGTCATAATCACAACACCAGAGTAATTTTCAGAGGGCTCTTGTGGTGCAGTGGCAGTGTCCTACCTCTCGGCAGAGGCCTGGGTTCAAGACGAACATGTTCCAGAGATTTATCACATGATGTCTGAACAAATTGATAAAAATAACCACATAGATGGTGTGCTGGACTACATTATTTCCTCCACTGATTGACATTTTGATCAAATGTTCCAGCTTTGTCTTAAGGTGGGGAGTCAATGGTCTTGTGGTATTAACCCGGAGACCCAGCTATGTTCTGGTGACCTAGGGTCGAATTCCACCATGGCAGATGATGGAATTTGAAATCAATAGAAAACACTCGTTTGTTAGGATTGATTATTTTATAATAAATAGTAGTTTCTTGTGAAGTATAGAAACCTAGTAACTTTTCTGTTAACCATGATTCATATGACAGAAAACTAGGACAGCGTGATTTGATTAAATCTAGTTTTTATGGTAATCCGGAAGTTGTGGGGCTCAAGTGTCAGTGCACTTTCCCAAGTGGTCATGACAACTGTAAACAATGCTTTGCCTATTACGCCAAGTGTTTACTATTCACTTCCCCTGATATTGGTTCTAAATTGACTTTGCAATCATGTCCTCCAGTCCTCCTTTTCTAACTCACTTTGAAGTAGCAATCTGGGATTACTTTATCTATGCCACTTAACATTTCACTTGTGGGGATCTAAGACGGCGGCGATCTGAGAAGATCACACTGCAGAGTTTCGCATCGCAGCAGGAGCAGGACGGTCCTTTAACCCACCCAACCCAGGTCATCAGGATTTCTTGGGGCGTTGGAAAGATTGTGGAGGCCCAAGAAACATTTAAAAATTGACTTACCTGTATTTTCAACTGTCCAGAAATGCCTAAAAAGGGAGGAGGAGCATCTGAGACCGGGCCTGCAACAGCCTCAGAGCCGATTACTCTCCAGGACCTGATGAACCAGCTCTCGAAATCTCGTGAGATGTTGGGGAAACAGATTGAAGAGAAGCTGGCTCCAGTCTCTCTCATACTGTAGAAGCATGAGCAGCAGCTGGGAGACCTGGAGAAGAGGACGGATGAGGTGGAGCACAGGGTCACAGCAGTGGAAGCGGATGCCAGTTCATTCAAGGAAGAGATCCAAGCCCTGAAGACACAGGTTCGTAATTTGCGTGACCAAGTGGATGATCTTGAAAACAGGGGCAGGAGAAAAAACATTCGGATTGTTGGTCTGCCTGAGGGTAAGGAAGGTGAGCGGCCTTTGGAATTGCTGAAGATTAGCTTCCAAAATTCCTTGACTTGGAGACTGGCATGAGAGGATTGAAGATAGAGAGGGCTCACTGGGTCGCAGCGCGGAGGTCGGGTCTGGGTCAACGCCCTCGTCCTTTCCTGGTGCGGTTCTGTCATTACCGGGATAAGGAGAGTCATGGAGGCTTCCAGACTCCAGGGGAAGGATCCAAAGGCCCTAATTTGCGAGGTGTCAAAGATCATGTTTTTTCAGGACTTTTCAACGGCGGGGATCCAGAAACGAAAATCGTATGAGTGTCAAGAGAAGATTGAAGGAGCTTGGGATTCAGTACTCCCTGAGATATCCGGCAGTGCTTCGGATCACCTTAGATGGATCCATGCATCTCTTTGACACATCGGAGAAGGCAAGAGACTTTGTGGACAAACTAACCTAATTTAAACAATTGTAGTATGTATAAATATTGTTGCTTGGTTATGCGTTTATCATTCTGTAAAAGAAATGGAGGAAATCCGGTTGGAGCTTTGTTTTTCCCTTTTTTTCCCTCTATTGATAATAATTTGGCTCAAACTATGTTTGGTGGTGGTTAAGATATACATTTTAAATTTCTAAGTTAGCACATACCAAAGGATGGGTGGGGTATTTATTCCTCCTTTTGTTTTAAATGAAAGAATGTTTTTTTATTCATATTGATATTCTATGGGGTGTTTATTCTTTTTAGCTTGTGCGGCTCTAGCTGGGAGAAATGAAGGTGGTCGAGATGGTTAGATGCCTATTTATGGGCAGTTCGGGATGGGTAGTTGCCCCCTCCGTACGGGGGAAGAGTTCCCCTACTCAGCGCTATTGGCGCTTTATATGTTGGGTTTGTTTTCTGGTTTTTGTTGTTTTTTTTATTTTTAATAATTTTGTATGTTTGTTAAATGTAGTGGTTTTAGTTTATGTAGTTTTATATTTGGTGGACCATGTGACACTAAGGCTCAGCAATTTGTGGTCCGGGTTCCTCCTCTCTGGAATTTAAATGTAATTGCAGAAGATTATGGCTAATGATTTGATTATATGGTGTACCTGGAATATCAAGGGAAGTCACTCACCAATTAAGAGGAAGAAGGTACTCTTGAGTCTTAGAAAGGAGAGGTAGATATTGCTTTGTTACAGGAGACACATTTGGATGACAAGGAGCATCTGAAATTACAGCAGAATGGCTTTGACCGAGTTTATTTTTCATCATTTAATACCAGAAGTAGGGGAGTGGCTATATTGGTAAGGAAAAATCACTCATTTAAATTGTTGGAATGTGTTAAAGACACATATGGGAGGTTTGTAATTCTTACAGCCTTGATAAATGGGGAAGAATATGGCATTTTAAATGTTTATTGTCCCCCAGTTCATCCTCTTAAATTCTTGGTAGATGCTTTTTCTAAACTGATAAGTCTCAAGTCTCGGCACATCATTATAGGGGGAGATTTTAACTGCCTCATGGACCCCACAGTAGACAGGTTGCCTAAACGTCCCTCAATACCCTCTGCACAATCTAAACAGTTATTGGGTTTGTGTGGGGAATTAGGATTGGTGGACGTCTGGAGGTGTCTCCACCCTACAGGTAGGGATTTCATGTTTTTTTCCAATCCGCACAGATGTCACACAAGGATTGATTTTTTTCTGACCCCTGCGGTAAGGTAACCCTGGATCTGGTGACATCCCGTACAATTGGTAATATTGCCATCTCTGATCATGCTCCAGTGTACCTCATGGTTAAAATTAAGGATGTTACAGTAGATTCAAGGAACTGGCGAATGGACCCCTTTATTCTCATGGACCCCTTTATTCTCATGGACAGCAAGTTTGTGGAGCATTTCTCTAGAGAATTTCGGGCATTCCTAGACATCAACATAGGTTCGGTTGATAGCTCATCTGTTCTCTGGGAAACTGCCAAAGCTTATGCCAGGGGGTTAGTTATTTCATATTCCACAAGTAGGAAGCGGCAGAAGGGTGAGCAGCAACGTCTCCTTGAAGCACGTTTGAAGGCAGCCGAGAAGGCCTATTTTGACAGACCCTTGTTGGTCACTACAGAGGATTACAGCACTGTGGTCTGCACTAAATTCCGTGCTCACGCAGACAGCAAAGAAGGAGCTGGCTTTTGCAAAGCAAAGGTTATAGGAGCATGGTGACAAGCCAGGCAAATACTTAGCATACCTGGCCAGAAAGAGAAGTACCCCACAAACCATTACAACGATTAGGGAAGGGTCTGGGAGCCTAACGTGTGGGGAATTGAAAAGATGAATGTGGCATTCCAGAGATTCTACTCTAAGTCTGAGAATTGTGAGGAGGGGAAGGCCAAAATGGAATCTTTTTTTAGAGATCTGAAGCTCCCGGGTGTGACTCCCGAACAACAGTCCTTTCTCAATGTCCCATTATCAGAGCAAGAAGTGCAGGAAGCTGAGAGGCAGCTTCAGAGTGGAAAGGCACCCAGTCCTCATAGACTTCCCAGTTAATTCTATAAGGAATTTATTAGTAGACTGTCAGGCCTGATGCTGAATATGTTTAATGATTCATACAGTCATGCTTGTCTCCCACCATCTCTGAGAGGGGCCAATATTTGACTTATCCTTAAAAAAGGGAAGGATCCAGAAGACTGTACTTTCATACAGGCCCATCTCGCTCTTAAATGTGGACTTTAAGATCCTCTCTAAGGATCTTGCATTAAGGCTGGAGACTGTGTTACCCTCTGTTATTAAAGAGGATCAGATGGGCTTCATAAAGGGTTGCAGATCCTCCAATAACGTTAGGAGGCTGCTTAATGTAATTCAATCATGCCAACAGCAGTCAATACAGGGATTGATGATTTCTTTAGATGCAGAGAAGGCATTTGACTGAGTTGAGTGGCCGTACATTTTCTATACTCTAGACCTGTTGGGTCTGGGCGAAGTTTTCATAAGATGGGTAAAGGTTCTCTACAGTGTACCTCTCGCTGCAGTCATTACCAACGGGGTGTGATCAAGCAATTTTAATATTTCTAGGGGCAGCCGGCAGGGCTGTCCCCTTTCACCATTACTTTTTATGTTGGTGATTGAACCATTGGCGGAGGCCATTTGTGGGGATCTCAATATATCAGCTCCAGAAGTGGGGTCAAAATTACATACGATGATGTTCTAATTTTCTTGACAAACCCAGAAGTCTCAGTACCTTGCCTGATACAATGCATTCACGCGTTTGGTGCTTTTTCAGGGTATAAGATTAATTTTGCTAAATCAGAGGCTATGCCTATGGATGGTCTTATGGGCATATTCATTACTCCAGTTCTGGATTGGCTGTTCAAAGCCAATTTTACTCAATTATTTGAAAAAATTAAACAAGAGCTCCAAAGATGGGAGGCACTTTCAGTCTCATGGTTGGGTCGCATAGCGCTTATTAAGATGAATATTCTCCCTAGTTTGCTATACCCTATATGGATGCTCCCCATGATTTTCAATAAACAAACACTCAGGAGACTGAATGGTTGGTACAGCTCCTGTATTTGGCACCGTAAACGGCCCCTCATTAAATTAGCCAAACTGCAGTTGCCTCACAGATTGGGGGGAGTAGACCTTTTGGACATTAAAAATTACCAATTAAGCTCGCTTTTGACCCACGTAAGTGATAGAGTTTGTGGGGACCCTCTTTCAATATGGCTAGATATCGAAGTTTCCCAGGCAAGGTGCCCCCTTACCAGTTTGCTGTTTTTGGACAAGGTGAGGACAGTTAGGGAATATTGCCATAACCCAATCGTCACCAATACTGTTAAAGAATGGAGGGCAATTCTGCAGAGGGAAGGTAATATTGGAAAAACATCTTTGTTTACACCTTTACTGGGTATGCCGAGTTTTCAACCAGGTATGATAGATTCAGGATTTAAACGTTAGGCAGCTAGGGGTATATCTTGCATGGGTGATTTATTTGTGGGAGATGTAATGATGTCCATTGATCAGTTAGTACGGAAGTACGAGTTACCTAATAGAGACCTCTTTCGTTTTTTTCAAGTTAGGGATTTTATTCAAAAAAGGACCACACTTTTGACTGATCCCTACAAATCTGACATAGAAAGAGGGGTACTAAGGGCTCAGAGTAACACACTCTGTCAGTACTCTATATCACCAATTGGGGGGTGCCACCTCAGATGAGTCTGATCGACTTTGCAAGATGTGGGAAAGAGAGCTGGGTGTTGAAGTTTCTTCAGAGGCATGGGAGGATATTTCGGAGAATGCAAGGAAGATATCAATTTGCAATAGGGCCCTTTACAGTTGAAGATTCGCCACAGGGTCCACTTAGCCCCAGACCGTTTGTCAAAATTTAAACCAGGGGTATCTTCAGCATGTCTCAAGTGCGAGGTCTGTACGGGTACTCTTACCCATTGTCTTTGGTCTTGTGACAGGCTTCAAACATATTGGAGCGCAGTGGTGGGTGCAATGGAGAGGATTTTAGGTGTAAGGGTGGAGAAGGACCCTATTTTGCTCCTTTTGGTCCGACCCATCGTATTTTCTGCAGACTCGCATAGGCAAAACGTTTCAATATTCTTACATTCTGTGCAAGGAAGAATATCTTGCTAGGTTGGATATCAGAAAACCCCCCCAGGCCTGTCGGGTTGGCAGAAGATTGTTATGGAGTATATTCCCCTGGATTTTCTCACAAATATGGTACACCACAAAACTGAGAATTTTTACAAGACATAGCAACTCTTTTTGAAATACCTGGACACAGATTTATCTGCCACACTAACAAGGGCTTTTATATAGCCGTAATGATTGTGTTTCATGAGTCCAATATCCAGGGAGGAGGAACTGTGAATTTATGAGTGTTTTGTTGGGCTGGGCTGAGTTACTACTATTTATTTGTTTGTTGTTAGGTATTTATTTAGTTAGTTAAATAGCTAGTTTAGGTTTTTTTAATTTTATACTTCTCTATATATGTTTATACATTCGTATAGGAGGGTGGATTGGGGAACTTTTTTTATTATTTGGGTTTAGTTTTGTACTATTTTTGTACTGTTTTGAATTGCATTGTTTTGTATTTGTTGTAATATTTAAAAATCTATTTTTTCTTAATAAAAATATATTATAAAAAAAAACATTTCACTTATACTTTGAGAATTTCTTTCCCCTCATCCCCTTAACTGCCTTCTTCCTAAACTACAAAGCTTAAGCTCCTTCATCACACCTAAATTTCTTTTGAAATTAGAATTAGCCCTATTGGCCTAAAGTTCCATAATTATTCAACAATAATATTGGTAACAGATTTTTATCATTGGAACCACAGCAACATATAAATTTAGCACAAGACAATGTAAATGAAAACAGTGTGAAAAACAACTGTTCTCTTCTGTCAATGTTTATTTAAAGAATTATGCTTAAAATTCAATATTGGGTGACTTCAAACCACTGAAGAGCAACCTGCTCTGGGAAACTATGTTGCAGGATAGGAACATACATTCTGCTGTTCACCACCGTTTTGTAGAGTCATGCAGCAATTCAACCACTGGTTTTAACTTGCAACTTCTGTTTCCAGGGAAACTGCTCTGGGATTTTCCCTTAGCAATGATGTTATCAGAATAATGTAGCACGGGAAAAAAAAGGTCAACTTTAGGGTTTTATTGCTAGTATTAAAAGTGAAAATTTACTTCAAACAAAAAAATTAATCATACTTTTCTAGGGGCTATTTTTCTTTCTTAAAAAAAGGAACCACTGAAGAAACAGAATCGTCAAGACTTCCCCTTTTAAGATAGGTTAGAAATAAAGGAATAATTGCTGAAGACTCAGTCCGAAGTTAGCAAAAATGCAGCATTTCATCTGAACTACAATTAATCATAAATATACTAATATAAAGAGAATGGAGAGAGAAAATTAACAGATCAAAATAAAATTGTTCAATATGTCTTAGGACATGCCTAAAGTTAAGAGAAAGCTAGGCTGTTAATCTTACTCTTCTTGTTAACATTCAGAAACAGTCCTTTCAGTCTATAACAAATGATATTTTCTTTTGGAAAATAACAAAATCAATCAACAACTCCAAGGAGTTTTGACTGATGCTGTCAGTCCGTGCATAACATACATAAGCTCGTTACAAACCCAGTACAGTCCACATCCAAATCTAATATATTTGAACTATATTCTACTACATAGCTGCACATTATCATGGAAACATTCAACCATTCACAATCATTAGATTCATACAAAATTTTTAATATAGTAAACTTTCCTTTTCACTCATCTTTGTTCAATATTTCAGCTTCTCATCTAATATAATTGGTGCTAGTGGTGCACCGTTGTGTAGCAACTGTATATCAATTATTTACACCAATCATGGAAATTATCCTTTTTTTTAGATTACTTACAGTGTGGAAAAAGGCACTTTGGCCCAACAAGTCCACACCGACCCTACGAAGAGCACCCACCCAAACCCATTCCCCTACATTTACCCCTTCATTTTAATTGAACACTAGATGTATATGGTGTTGTCTTTGTGAAAATAAGGAACAGACAAGGGGGTAGAAATTGGAATTTTCTGTTCTATTTCCTTCACAAAATTCTAAGGCAGTTGCCAGTAAGTTTGCCAACGCAAACTGGATCATATTACCCAAAGACAGGCAGACAAACAGCAACAGATCAACTCAACTAAGGTAATATTCAAAGTTCAATCTTGGCCAACACTGAATTCTGGCAGAATTTGTCATGTACCTAACATTTCATATCCAAAAATTACTCAAAAATAATTTCTACCCCAAGGAAAGTTTTATTACCAAACATCTACATTGGTCGCATTCTCAAGGCTCTACTTACAACCAGACTGGAGTGCAAACTGAAAGGAGCCATTAAAAAAAGACTAGTTCATACAACAGACACACTCAGCAGTTTTTTTTAGGGGGGGCGGTGAGATTTCAAAAAAAAATCTTATGACAATTTGCAATCTTATGGAACATACCTTAAAAAAATGCTCATCGGTTAAGGCCAGTTCACATGCTGCAACATTATGCAACAAGTTGACTCATTTCAAAACTCCCCTTGTAATTCAGAGCACTTTGCTGTGCTGCACTCACACTTGATATGCAGAAGTACCATTGTAACAACTGGTATACAGGAATATATGCCAATTAGGTCTATATGCAAGATGCAGAGAAGAGAGAGGCAGACAGTCAATTTAGGCCTTTGTTGAAGCCATTTTCTAACAGGTTTCCTGAAGGTGCTCAAGAATTAGAAGTTACTTCTTCCTCTAATCTGTTTTTATAGAAAAGCTTGTAATTTTATCACATTGAGGTTCCAAAGATCAAGTATTTAACATGTAGAACCAGAAGATGCATCTTAGCACTCCACATTGAACTACATCTTGAATGAAAGAACTTCGAACAGTGTAGCACAGGAACAGGCCCTCGGTCCACCACGTCTGTCGACCATGATGCCATTCTAAACTCATTCCACCTGCCTGCACATGGTTTATATCCCTTTATTTCCGCGTCTGTTCGCGTGTCTGTCTAAATGATGCTAAGCTAGCCTTTGAAATTGACCCAGTCGGTTTGTCATTATATTTAAAGAAATTACAGAATTAATTACTTTGTTAAACAGTAACATAATCATAGACTCAAAGAATCCCTACAGTGCAAAAGGCATCCATTTGGACCATGGAATTCAGACCAAACCCTCCAATGAGTATCATACCTCCCTACTCTACCCCATTTACCATGGCTAATCCAACAAACTTATGTGCAGGATTCCAATCCTCTTACCTGCTCTCGGAGAAAGTGAGGACTGCAGATACTGGAGATCAGAGTCAAAAAGCGTGGTGCTGGAAAAGCACAGCAGGTCAGACAGCACCTGAGAAGCAGGAGAGTTGACATTTCAAGCATGAGCTCTTCATCAGGAATTGGTGGGGAGGAGGGGCAAAGGGGCAAAGAGATAAATGGGAGGGGGATAGGACTTGGGCGAAGGTGGCTGGGAATACGATAGGTAGATGAAGGTGGGGGATGATGGTGATAGGCTGACCACTCCCCCCTCCGCCAAGGAGCTGCCTCATCTTCTGCCTTGGACCCCCCCCCCCAAAACCACATGGGATCAATGTTGATTTCACCAGTTTCCTCATTTCTCCTGCCTCCACCTTATCCCAGATTCAACCCTCTAAGTCGGCACCATCCTCTTAAACTGTCCTACCTGCCCATGTCCTTTTGCACCTATCCATTCCACCTTATCACCACCACCTTCATCTAACTATTGCATTCCCAGCTATCTTCTATCAGCCCCACACCCTTCCCATATATCTCTCAGCCCCACCCTACCCCTATTCCTGATGAAGAGCTCATGCTCAAAACGTTGACTCTCCTGCTCCTCGGATGCTGCCTGACTGACTATGCTTTTCCAGCACCACACTATTCGACTCTTGTAAGCGTACTATTTATATGGCTAGTTCAGTTTAGTTTCTGATCAATTAAGAACGCAGGATGTTAACAATCAGGAGATTCAGTGATAGCAATGCCATTAAACATCAAAATGTTAACAATGATGGCTAGATTTTCTCTCAGTCATTACCTGGCACTTGTGACACAAGTATTATTGGCCCAAGTTTGAATATTGTCTAGGTCTTATTGCATATGGTCACAGACTGCTTCAGTATAAGAGGATGTATAATTGGTGCTGACCATTATGCAATCAGTGATCGTACCCTTTTTTGAGCTCACAATGAACCACTGTTGAAGCAGCTGAAGACACTATCTGATAAACTCTTATGGTGACTTCCTAGAGCCAAGATAACTATCCAATAACCATCTTTCTTTGTACTAGGTATAACTCCAATTAACAGACAGATTCCAAATCCTCCACCCCGATTCCAATGATTCCAGTTGTCCTGGAGTGCCTTTATCCCACACATAATTGATTGTTGCCTTGATGTCTTACAGCAGTCACTCTCAACTTCTGAAGTTCAGCTCTTTTGTCCAGGTTTGGACCAAAACTATAACAAAGTCAGGTGCTGAGTGGTGCTGGTGAAATCCATATGGAGTATCAGTGAGGAGGTTATTGCTAATACCACCTGATTGCAATGGAGGATGACCCCTTCCATCAGTTTGCTAATGATAGAGATTAATCTGCTGAGTGATAATCAGCCAGAGTGGAAATGTCCTATTTATTGTGCACTGTGCATACCTGGTCAATTTTCCACATTGTAAGGGGGTGTCAACAGTTTGGCTCAGGGTGCAGCTAGTTTTGGAGTACAAATCTTTAGGACTATTGCCAGTATGTTGTCTGAGCCCAAAGCCTTTGCAGTATCCAGTGTCTTCAGTTGTTTCCCAATCTCTCATGGAATGAACTGAGTTGATTGGAAATTGGCATCTGTGATGCATGGAACCACAGGACATCTAACTGAAAATGAATATTCAAGCCTTATTTCAGCCTTATCTCTTGCACAGATATGTTCAACTCATTTGTGGTTCAAAAGAAAATTCTAATACTCCCTCCTTTACCCAAAGTCAGACTCATGTTACATTATAGTTTCACAGCAAGTGAAATCTCTAAAGTGATGAAACTTCACCTGCGAGTCCAAGTAAAGACTGTCAGACCATGTCAGGCATCTTAACTGAACCTGATCTTGCCTTTATCTGATAGGAGTACCTGAGTAGGAATCCGTGCCTGCAATCGGTAGGATGGACCAAAAATGATGTGGTTTTTTCCAGGCTGGAGACATTGACACAAAATACATATCACCAATCATTACAATTTGAATCAAATAAGTCTACATCAATCAGGAACCTAATATAGAGCCTCCTGGTCTATGTAGACAATAGACGATAGGTGCAGGAGTAGGCCATTCTGCCCTTCGAGCCTGCACCACCATTCAATATGATCATGGCTGATCATCCTCAATCAGTATCCTGTTCCTGCCTTATCTCCATAACCCTTGATTCCACTATCCTGGACAGCTCTATATAACACTTTCTTAAATGAATCCAGAGACTGGGCCTCCACTGCCCTCTGGGGCAGAGCATTCCACACAGCCACCACTCTCTGGGTGAAGAAGTTTCTCCTCATCTCTGTCCTAAATGGCCTACCCTGTATTTTTAAGCTGTGTCCTCTGGTTCGGCACTTACCCATCAGCGGAAACATGTTTCCTGTCTCCAGAGTGTCTAATCCTTTAATAATCTTACACGTCTCAATCAGATCCCCTCTCAGTCTTCTAAAATTAAGGGTATACAAGCCCAATCGCTCCAGTCTTTCAGTGTAAGGTAGTCCCACCATTCCAGGAATTGACCTAGTGAACCTACGCTGCACTCCCTCAATAGCCAGAATGTCTCAGAACCACACATTTAAAAGGTGCTTCCCATAGGGAAGCCATTGCTAGCAATTCTAACTAATCTACATTGATTGCATTTGAGAATTTACCATAAATGCATCACATTTGCCAACTAAATATTGAAGGAATAATTCTAGTAGTATTTAAATTAGTACGAGACTCAAAATTCAAATTAATATTAATAGATTAAACCCCATTCAAGGCTTGAGCACATTGTACTGAGCAAATGCTGCATGACTGCAAGTGCAACATTTTGGATAAGGTGCTAAACTACACTCCTATTTGTTAGATGGACATGACTCCTCCCATGGTATAATACAAAATTTGCAAAGATGCTTTTTCCAATGTCTTAGCCAGTATTTATTCAAACAGGGAAGGCGGTCTTGGAGTAGTTCTTTTTTAAACTTCACTCATGGGACGTGGATGCTGCTGGTTGGCCAGTGTTTACTGTCCATCCCCAGTTGCCCTTGAGAAGGTGGTGGTGAGCTGCCTCTTGAACCACTGACATCCCTGTGCTATAGATAGACTCATGATGTGGGACTGAATTCCAAGATTCTAACTTAACAGTGAGGAATGGCAATATACTTTCAAGTCAGGATGGTGAGTGGCTGGGAGGGAAATCTGCAGGTGGCGGTATTCTGATGTATCCGCTGCCCTTGTCCTGCTAGATGGAAGTGGTCATGTGTTTGGAAGGTGCTATCGAAGGATCTTTGGTGAATTTTTGCAGTGCATTTTGTAGCTGTTACTGAGTGGAGGGAGTGGACGCTTCTGGATGTGGTGTCAATCAAAAGCTACTTCATTCTGAATAGCATTATGCTTCTTCAGTGTTGTTAGAGCTGCAATCATCTGAACAAATGGGGAGTACTCCATCACACTGCTGACTTGTGTCTTGTAGTTGGTGAGGTAAAAACAATGACTGCAGATGCTGGAAACCAGATTCTGGATTAGTGGTGCTGGAAGAACACACCAGTTAGAGCACAGCAGTTCAGGCAGCATCCAAGGAGCTTCGAAATCGATGGAACGTCGATTTCGAAGCTCCTTGGATGCTGCCTGAACTGCTGTGCTCTTCCAGCACCACTAATCCAGAACCTTGTAGTTGGTGGACAGGCTTTGAGGAATCAAGAACTGAGCTACTCACCACAGCATTCCTAGCCTCTGACCTGTTTGCGTAGCCAGTGTTTATTTGGTGAGTCCAGTTGACCTTCTGATCAACGGCAACCCCCAAGATGTTGATAATGGGGCAGTCATGGTAGCATCACTGAATGTGCAAATGTTACTTACCACTTGTCAACCCAAGCCTGGATATTGTCCAGTTTTAGTTGCACTTGAACATGGACTGCTTCAGTATCTGAGGAGTTACAAATGTAGCTGAACATTGTACAACCAGTTGCAAACATCCCCACTTCTGACAGTGGGAAGGTACTTGATGAAGCAGTTGAAGATAGTCGGGCCCAGGATAATAAGTGAGGAACTCCTACAGAGATGTCCTGAAGCCAAGGTGACTGACCTCCAACAATCACAACCATCATCCTATATCCAACCAGCAGAGGTTATGATCCAATTCCCATTGATTCCAGTTTTGCTAGGGCTCCTTGATGTCACATTTGGTCAAACATGGCCTTGATACCAAGAACTGTCACTCTTACCTTACGTGTGAAATTCAGCTCTTTTGTCCATATTTAAACTAAGGTTTTAGTGAGATTAGGTGATGATTGGCCCTGACAGAACCCAAACTAGGCAGCAGTGAACAGATTGTTGCTAAGCAGGTTTTACTTGATAGAACTGTTGATGACACCTTCCATCACGTTACTGATGATCGAGAGTAGATAATGAGGTGGTAAGTAGCCAGGTTGGATTTGTCCTGCTTTCCATGTACAGAACATTTGGCAAGTTTCCACCTTGTTGGGTAGATGCCATTGTTGCAACTGTACTCAAATAGCTTGGGTAAATGGACTACTAATCCAGGGCTCAAACCTTTGTATTTGCTAACTGAATGGCATACTTACCAAAATTGCCACCATGACAACACTTCAAAAATATTTAACTGGTTGGCTGCAAGTGCTTTGGGGCAACCTGGATTTGAGAGAAAATGTACATTAGTACTTTAAATGTTGTTAATTATCTGAAAATGCTTTATTTATTTTCCCTTTTCTAAAAATATGGCTTTTTTTGGACATTCACTATTTTGCAGCAACAACTCTAAAATAGATTACCGCCTCTCTCAGATTGAAGATTATTTCATTTGCCTTTCTCCAGTGCTCACTTTCTGTCTGGCAATTAAACAATCACAAATGGAATTCAGTGTCCTAACAAGTCCTTGACTCATTCACTTGCTGCTTCTCGGAGTAACAAGATAACGAGAAGACATATCAAGGAGGGGGAGGAATTTCAGCAAAAATATTTTTAAAAATCTAATTCAATATTGCTGTACACTGCATTATGCCTGATAACACACTGTTCCAAGACACACAGTTTCCATCACTACAACCATTCTAAGTAATACACCACTTTTCTTCCTCAGGGTGTATAATGTCACAATTGTTAAGATCAATGTCCATCTGGCAGAAAACAAGGCCAAGACTTGAAAATATCTGTGGAGTTCAACAAGCTCATTCATGAGGATTTGTTTCTCTCCATTAAACTGCACCCGAACTGTCAGTTGTCCAGGTATGAGTGACAACACTACGCCAGTACCTTTATTCTTGAGCAAACGCGAAAAAGATAACAAGCAACCTCATGCAAGAGTTTCCAATAAATAGTAGACCTGCAAGTCAAATGCACTCTAAAACAGCACTGTGAAGAAATTAAAGCTAAATCTCAAAAACTTAAATCAGTCCTAGTAGTGAACAGACTTGTATCCAATAATCAGCATTTGTCAATTTGGACCACATTTCAGTATGCTGGATCACACTGGCACTACAGTAGATAGACTAAGTGCCAAATCCAGAAAAAGGTAAAGAATACATGGATCTAAGCTCTTATTGAGAAGCTAAACATTGTCCAATTGGAGATTCAAGATGGCGACAACCCAGTAGGTCTGAATCTGCTAAGCTGTCCCCAGGACCCAGACAAAGTGGGGTACCTACCCTCCCCTCAGCCTTTTTCCCAGCTGCTATAGCCATTTTGCACCAAACATTCTAAAATGACTAAAGGTACAGGATCACTTACTTCGCACCAAGAAGGGTAATAATATGGGGGTGGAACAGGTTAGTTGTCCACTTATATTTTCCGTGTTATAAGTAGTTGGTATTTGTTTATCTAACTTTGCGATGTCTGGGCCGAGGGCATGGCTTTAGCTGGAAGGAGTCATGGTGGAATTTTTGGATGGTAGGAGTGCCCCCTATGGACAAGGGGTGGGATGTCTCCTTTTATTTGTGCTTTAATGTTATTATTTCGTAGGAGTTTTTAGTGGTTTTGATTTAGTTGTTTCTAAGGTTGTATTTTTAAATTTATGTGAATTGTTTAAGGTCTCTACTCAATGCTTTTTGAGTGGGGTTCTTCCTCCTGGGGGATCTCGGACTTCCTTGAACGATCATGGCTAGCCATTCGTTTAAATGGTGCACCTGGAATGTTAAAGGGAGCCAATTACCAATTAAAATGAAAAAGATACTATCAAGCCTTAAAAAAAAGAGGGTTGATGTACCCTTTTACAAAAGACACACAAAAGACAAGGAACATTTGAAGCTGCAGCAGGGAGGATTTGGTCAGGTGTTCTTTTCATCTTTCAATTGAAAAAGTAGGGGAGTGGCCATTCTTATCCAGAAGAATCTTCCATTCAAATGTTAAGCCAGATAAGAGACGAGTCCAGACAGTTTATAATACTTAAAGCCCTAATATATAGAGAGGAGTACGGGATTTTGAATGTATTTTACCCCCCCCACCCTCGGCACATCCTTTTAAAATCGTAACCAATGCGCTCTCCAGGTTGATGGCCCTTGGGGTGCATCACATAATTATAGGGGGAGATTTTAATTGTATTATCAATCCCAAGGTGGACAGGATACCTAGGAGTTCTGCGGGTATATCTCTGCGATCTAGGCAGTTGGCTGATCTGAATAGGGAGTTGGGAATGTGTGGAGGTGTCTTCACCCATAGGGTAGACTTTACTTTTATTCTAACCCACACAAGTGCCATACCAGAATCAATATTTTTTTTGTCCCCTCAACCTTTCTGAGTTCGATATATTGTCCTGTAAAATAGGGAATATAACTATTTCCAACCATGCAGCAGTGTATATGGACGTCAAGACTAGTGGTGATAAGATGGGCTCCCGACATTGGCGTATGGACCCTTTCCTATTGAAGGATAGTAAGTTCATAGAATATTTCTCGCAAAAATTTAAAGCTTTCTGGGACATTAATTCAGGTACGGCCAGTAACCCATCAGTGATGTGGGAGACTGCTAAGGCATATGCGCACGGCTTGATTATCTCATATTCTGCAACCAGAAACGACAGAAGGGAGAACAACAGCGTCAGCTTGAGGCTCGTCTGAAGGCAGCTGAGTCAGTGTATATTGATAGGCCATCCATTACTAAATTACAGCAGATTACAGCCACCAGGTCTACTTTGAATGCCACACTTATTCAAACAGCAAAGATTGGGATACTATTTGCGAAGCAGACATTATTTGAGTATGGCAATAAGCCGGGCAAGTATCTAGCATACCTTGCCAGAAAGAAAAAGGCTCCCCAATCCATTACATCTATTGGAGAAGGTGCTGGTACTTTGATTTGTGATTCTGAAAAGATCAATGCAGCTTTTAGAAAATTCTATTTTGAACTGTATCAGTCAGTAGGCTGTGAGGATAGAGCAATGAAGATGGAGTCTTTTTTTTAAAGAATCTAGACCTCCCGGACGTTACCTCGGAGCAGATGTCTTTTTTGAATGCCCCTTGACAATTCAGGAAGTGCAGGAGGCGGTTAGGCAGCTCCAGAGCGGCCAAGCACCCGGGCCAGATGAATTTCAGTTTGAGTTCTATAAAGAGTTTATAGACGAATTGGTCAGATCACTTATAGACATGTGTCCCCCCCCACCCTCTCTGAGAGAAGCAAATATCTCTCTCATCCTTAAGAAAGGAAAAGCCCCAGATGACAATACTTCATACAGGCCTGTAACCCTTATTGATTAGATAGATTAGATTCCCTAAAGTGTGGAAACAGGCCCTTCGGCACAACAAGTCCACACCGACCCTCCGAAGAGTAACCCACCCAGACTCATTTCCCTCTGACTAATGCATCTAGTAATATGGACAATTTAGCATGGCCAATTCACCTAACCTACACATCTTTGGACTGTGGGAGGAAACCGGACCACCCGGAGGAAACCCACGCAGACACGGGGAGAATGTGCAAACTCCACATGGATAATCTCCCAAGGGTGGAGTCGAACCTGGGACCCTGGTGCTGTGAGGCAGCAGTGCTAAGCACTGAGCCACCATGCCGCCCTGTTGAATGTGGACTTCAAAATTCTCTCAAAAATGCGAGCACTAAGACTGGAGAGGGTTTTACCATTTATTACAAAAGAGGAATTGATGGGGTTTATTAAAGGTCACAGATCTACTAATAATAATAGAAGAGTGTTAAATATGGCACAAGTCTGCCAGCAAAGTGCAATATCGGGATTAGTCATCTCCCTAGATGCAGAGAAGGCATTCGACCGGGTGGAACGGCCATACCTTTTTTATACTATGGAGTGGTTTGGCATTGGAGAGGTTTTTAGCAAATGGGGTGCAGTGTTGTATAGCGACCCAAAAGCAGCGGTGATTACCAACGGCATAAGATCAGATAGTTTTAGTGTTGGCAGAGGTTGTCGTCAAAGATGCCATCTCTCGGCACTACTATTTACACAAGTGATCGAACTGCTGGTGAGAGCCATCCAAACTGGCCCCAATATAAGGGCCCCTGAGATAGTAATTTTATGCTTGCCTGATCCTCTTTATGCGGATGACGTTCTTTTTTTAAATGATCCATTGACACCTGTAACCACTTGAATTAAGCGATGCAATTTATTGGATATGTTTTCAGGGTACAAAATTAATTTTATGAAATCAGAGGCCATGTGCTAGAAGGTCTTAGCAGCATATCCAACTTTGCGGATGGATCCCGCTTCCCCTCTCAGTGGTCACTGGGAGGTTTTCTCTATTTAGGTATTTTTATTAGCCCAGTATTTGGTCAGCTCTATAAAGCTAATTGTACGCATTTATTAGAAAAAAATAAGACAGGACCTCCAACGTTGGGAAGAGCTCCCAATATCCTGGTTAGGAAGAATAGCTTTGGTCAAGGTGAATATTCTTCCTCACCTATTAGAGAGAATGCTTCCTTTGATGTTGCTGAGACAGGCGCTGCGTAAGCTTTATGGTTGGCCGTTTGGAATCATAGACAGCACCTTATTAAATTAGATAAGTTGCAACTCCCACAAGTAACGGGAGGTCTAGATTTTCCAAATGTTAGGAAGTACCAACTGAGCTCCCTACTATCATATGTGGCTGATTGTGGATCACAAGAGACCCAATCAATTTGGCTGGATATCGAGGCTTCCCAAGCAAAATGCCCCCTCATCAATCTATTATTTATGGATAAGATGAGAATTATCACGGATCATTGTAGAAACCCGATTGTCCTAAACACAATCAAAGCTTGGGAGGATGATACGACAAGTCAGGGTAATATACAAAAAAACCTTCTCCTTTATTCCTATAGTGGGAACATTGGGATTTCAGCCAGGCTTGACAGATGCTGAATTTAAAATTTGGGAGTCCAGAGGAATCTCCTGCTTTGGAGATCTGTTCAATGGGGATGTCATGATGTCCTTCGAACAGTTGCGCCAGAATTTTGGGTTGTCTAGCAAGCATCTCCTTCGATATTTTAAAGTACGAGACTTCATACAAAAAAAGATCATATTGATGACTAATCCTTACAAATCAGATATGGAAAGGAGTGTGCTTCAGCCAATGGGTGCACCCTCAGTCAGTATTCTCTATTACTCGCTTGGTAATAAGGTATCGAAGGACACGGAATGGCTATATAAAAACTGGACTCAAGAATTAGGGATGGAAATCTCCTTAGAGATGTGAGAAGATATCTAGGAAAATGCCAGGAAGATCTCTACCTGCAAGAGGACTCAACCTATGGGATGAGCTGCCAGAGGAAGTGGAGGAGGTTGGTACCATTGAAACATTTAAAAGGCATTTGGATGGGTATATGAATAGGAAGGGTTTGGAGGGATATGGGCCGGATGCTGGCAGGTGGGACTAGATTGGGTTGGGATATCTGGTCAACAAGGACAGGTTGGACTGAAGGGTCTGTTTCCATACTGCACATCTCTATGACTCTATTCAATTGAAGATACTTCATAGGGCTCATATAGCATCACAGCAGCTTGCAAAGTTTAAGACAGGAGCATCCCCAATGTGCCCTAAACATAAAATAGAAGTTGGTATTCTCACTCATTGTTTGTGGACATGCCATAAGATTCATAGATACTGGGACACTAGCGAACGCCTAGGCGACGATTTTGGGAACAGAGATCGGGTTGGACCCGGTGTCTCTCATTTTGGGCTTTCCAAATCTTCTTTCTCTAGATGTATATGAGAAGAAACTGTTTACTATCCTCTCCTTTTGTGAGAGGAAAAACATTTTAGCAAGCTGGGTATCGGAAAGTCCCCCAGGACTTACAAATTGGCATAGGATAGTTACGGAACATATTCCCCTGGACTTCCTTATGAACATGGTGCACCAAAAAACTGAACTGTTTTATAGAACATGGCAGTCCTTCTTGAACAACACTGATGCAGATGCATCAGCCATACTGTCTAGGGCCTTTGTTTAGTCATGGGGATGATGCTTGTCGGTTCAGGGGCCCCTGGGAGGAGGAATCCCGTATAAACACGGGTCTTGTTATGATTTGATATAATTTTATTTTGAATGCTTTTTTTTTATTTACCTTTTGTTGTTAGTTATGTACTATACTGTAGTTTTTTTTTTAAATATATAGAGTCCTTTTTCTTATACCTTACTTTGTGTTTTGGTAGTCTGTAGAGCAGATTAGTAATTAGTTTTCTTAATTTATATCATTTGTTACCATAATGTAAAGTGGCTACACTATTTTGTATTAGTTTTGTAATTTTGTTTAAAAAAACCCCAAAAACCTTTTCTTTTCAGCAAAAATTTATTTTAAGAAAAGTTGTCCAATTGATTGCTTCTATTGCTTGCAGATGATGACAGTATTAAATTTATTCAAATAGTAATTTTATGGTAGAAAAAAGCTTCATAGAAGTGTATTCAGACAGAAATTTAATAATGAGCCAAAACATACAGATATTTGATGAATGATTTAAAACCTTATTCAAAGAGTTAAGTTTTAAACATTACTTTTGGAAGCAAAGTTGTAGAGGAGTCCTAAGCGTGGGGTGAATGGAGTGAGAAATGCAGAGGGGACAAGAGCAATAGAGGTATCATATACATGCTGGAGAAGTAATAAGTCCGGAGAGTTAGACAATGAAGGTGTTCACATTTGAAAATTTTAATTTAGAGGCACTGGGGGACTAGGTCAATGAGCACAAAGTCAAGAGTGAGTAGGATTTTTGAATGACAGTGGAGTTTTAAGATAATGTTTATCAAATGGATGATCAAAGGCAGGATAGGAGAGCAATATAATAAAATACAAATCTAAAACAATTAAGGACTTTGGCAGCAATAGGTGAAGGCAGGATTGGAGATGGACCCTACTAAGAAAGTTGAAAGACTTTATGATGGAATGAATATAGGGTTAGAATCTGAGCATTGTGAAGAGTCAACTCCAACCTATACCAGAAGTCATGGAGGAGAATGGAATCGTGAGAAGGGTATAGCATTTGTGAGGAGGGGTCAGAGACAATGTTTTCAATCTTCTCAATGCACTTACTTGAAGAAAGAAATTGCTCTTCATCCAAAACAGAATGTTGGGCAAACAGATTAATAAAATGAGGATAGTGAAGGGGACCAATAGGTACTGGAAATGTAGAACAGAGTATCAAAATATATGTGGAGCCTAACACAAAATCTGAGGATATCAATGAGATGATCAAAGGCAGGCCAGGAAAGCAATATAATAAAATATAAATCTAAAACAAATAATGTTAATGAACTGCAGTGTTGAGAGGGAAATAAGGTAAACAAGGATAGATTCTTGGGAACTCCAAAGATAATGGTGCAGGATGGGTGATGCAATTGCTCAATGGAGCTGAATGAAAACAGACATATTAAGTCACATTCAACTGAACAACAAGGCAGCTTTAAGGCATTAGAAGAGGATGATGTGATCAAAAAGTTGAAGAGATGCCAAGAAGGACAAGTGTGGAATAATGCATTGCTATTACAATTGCAATCACAGAAGAGGTTATTTATGACCTTGAATAGTGTTGATTCAGCAACATGGTAGGTCAGAAACCAGAAGTACAGATTCAAACATAGAGCTATGGGAAACAGTTTTGCAATTCAGGGGCTGACAGAAAACATACTCAAGAATTTAAAGGAAGTTCGAGCTTGGGCATAAAAGACAAGAGAAAAGTTAAAATGGGATAGTGGGATTATATTCCACTCCCATCCCTCCCAAACGGATAAGAAAAACAAACTTGTCAAACATCACTTGTTATTATCCTGCTTGATAAAGAATTGCATGTTTGTATTCTGGTAGAATTTATATACCACTTTGAAAAATAGCGTTCAGTTTATACTTTTATTGCATTTGGTTTCAACAATTTAGACATTGTTTAATAATTATGTTATTTACAATTTCATCATATTCAGTAAATATCACATTTATTGTAAAACTGGAAAGTAACAAACTGACAAGATCTCTGACAATGGAAATCAAAGAGGAGACATTTTGAGTCATATTCATTTTCAGGAACAGCAAGATAAAAACAAATGAGATCTTTAAAATTCTGAACCATTCTAAATGTTTTTGTTTACATTTTTTATACTTGTGGTATTTCTCATTTCTCCTCATCCCTCCCAAAGACACTGATTTCTACAACTCTGAGCAAACCAAGAGCTTATCCCAGGACATTTTCTGCTGCCACCTCTTTTGAAACCCCACAATATAGGGTGTCAGAGACAGATCTGCCAGCTTTCAGTCTGTTAATATTAAGAGCTAGTACTGTAGAAATTAAATTCTTCAATTGCATTAGATGCTTGTTTCCCCATTATTTTGAGAGTTTTGTCTTCCACCATAAAAACCACGTACAAGGTATTTATTTAACATGCTACTTAGAACTAGAGGGCATAGGTATAGGGTGAGAGGAAAAAGATATAAAAGGGACCAATGGGGCAGCTTTTTCATGCAGAGGGCGGTGCGTGTATGGAATGAGCTGCCAGAGGATGTGGTGGAGGCTGGTACAATTGCAACATTTAAAAGGCATCTGGATGGGTATATGAATAGGAAGGGTTTCGAGGGATGTGGGCCATGTGCTGGCAAATGGGGTCTACGTTAGGTTGGGGTATCTGGTCAGCATGGACGAGTTGGACCGAAGGGTCTGTTTCCATGCTGTACATCTCCATGAATCGATCCTGCCTCACGCATTAAATGTCTCACATTTACTTTCCTATTCTCCTCTAATTCTTCCTGAAAATATTAGAATAAACTAGCAAGTAGTAAAAAAAAGCAAATTCTATTTTCTCCATCACATTTTTGATAACCCTTTGCCTGGTATCTAAAACTTCCAATCTTCTGACTTACTAATGTTATCGAGGATATTACGAAACACAATTTAGACAATTCTTAAGCGATAGGCAGACCTTTCTCATAAAGCTCTATTTCACAACATAATATATATTTGTTGATGAATATGAACTAATTAAACGTTTGCTACTGCCTAAGTTCCAAACAAAAGCCATTTGGCCCTCATACCTATGTTAGTCGGCTTTACGTTTAATATTGCACTTTCGGGACTTGTGTACATTATTGCTTAAAAATGTGTTGCTGGAAAAGCGCAGCAGGTCAGGCAGCATCAAAGGAATAGGAGAACCGACGTTTCGGGCATATGCCTGAAACGTCGATTCTCCTATTCCTTTGATGCTGCCTGACCTGCTGCGCTTTTCCAGCAACACATTTTTAAGCTCTGATCTCCAGCATCTGCAGTCCTCACTTTCTCCTTGTGTACATTATTCTCAAACTCAATATATTATTTTCACCCTTCCCTAGGGGACCCATTCCTAGGAGATTACTAACACTCAATGCCCAAGACTAGATCTAAAATAGTCTCTTCCCTGGTTTGTTCCACAACATGTTGTTCTAAGAAACTGGCTCAAATTAATTCCATGAATTTATGTCCCTAACTACCTAAGTTGATTTGCTTTGTCCAATCCATATGAGTATTAAAGTCCTTTATGGTAATTTAATTGCCTTTGCTATAAGCTCCTTTTATTTCTCGATTAATACCCTGTCCACCAATATAGCTATTATTAGGGAGCATAAAGACTACTCACATAAGTACTTTTCCCCCTTGTTATTTCTTATCTCTACTCACATTGATTCCACTTACAAACATCCTCTCTCACTATTGTCCTCAAGTCATCCTTTATCAAAGCGAAACTCCTTCTCCTTTTCAATTTTATCCATCTTTTCCAAATGTCACATACCCTAGAATATTTCTTTACTATCCTGGTCTCCTCACAAACTCCTTTGTAATAGCTGTTAGTTCAAACCCTTTGGTTCTATTTGTGCCAACAATTCATCTATTTTGTTAGAAATGCTTTGAGCAGTAAAAGTGTCTTTAATTTGAACTTTTACAGATTTTCTTCAATTTTATTCACTAAAAAGTATTACCATTAAGTTTGTTGCCCCTTCTAGCTACACTTTACTCTACAGCCTTGATTTTTTTCATTAGATTCATCAATTTCACTGAGCTGAGCACTTATCACATTCTTTAAACCCCGATATCCAGCTCTAGTTCTTCAATTCACCAGGACACTAGTCCTAGCCTGGTATAAATGGAACTCATCCCAACGAAGTGTCACTTCACCTGACAAAGGAGCAGCACTCTGGAAGCTTGTGATTTTAAATAAATCTGCTAGACTATAACCTAGTGCCACGTGACTTTTAACTCTGGACAATTCAAGAAACAAACTAGGAAATTAAGAGGAAATATTGCAATGGTAGACATTCATTTTTATAGCCACATTTGAACTGCCTCGAGTAACAGGTGGCTCGAACCAAACACCTGCTTAAAAAGTTAAATGTCAAGGCTTTTCCAGCATTGTACTCAAGGTTGCCTTACTTCCTTGATTTGCAATCACAATTCTGTGCACGACTGATAACTAGAGCTGTACCGTTCTAACCTGTGGGTATTGAGTGACTCCTTGTTCAGAGATGTTATTACACACCTCTGGACCAGGTGGGACTTTAACTTGGGTCTACTGGCTCAGGAGTAGGGACATTACCACTGCACCACAACAGCCCTCCAGACTCATTTTCTTTTCCAGAAGTGCTCTCACATACAAATGATTGCTTTGCTTTTCCATCACCAAAACACCCATAGATACGGACTCTAGTTCAACAACTCAGACTAAATTTCCTTCAGCTGCAGGTATGGTTCTCTAGGATCACAATATTCTCTACAATCTTCCAAACGCTACAGCTGCAAGACACCATCTGCACCACATCCGTTTTGCTTAATTAAAGTTTACGTATTTACATCAACTCAGATTATAGGTCTTAGATCAAGTAATTAGCTAAAAAAAAAACTAATTTAAGTTCTAAACAAAAACAGAAATTGCTGGGATGGCAGCATCTGTGGAGAGAAAGTTCTGAAGACCCAAAAGTCTGCTTTCTTTCCTGAGTTTTTCTCGCAATTCCTGTTTTTGTTTCTAATTTTTAGCACCTGCAGATCTGTGGATTTTCTTTGTTTAAATTATACATAGATTACAGTAAGTGAAATAATTACCTGTAAAACTGACAAACAGAAGCATTAGGAGAAAAAGGCAGCACTTCCTATCCCCTCTAAATCAGATTTCCAACTTCTTCACTCTGTTTACGATGTAATGTGTATATGACTGCTCTGTCACGAACAACTATCTTCTTGAGGTGGGGAAAGGAGAATGTGGGGTCTCTTTAGGATGTTAGTATTTCCAAAATGACATGTGGAAGAAAACTGGGGAAGTGTATATTTCAAATAATATCTTAAAAGAATTCACTTGGTCTATTAAAATATTATTCAAAATGATTTTAATAGGGAATTAGAGGTTCAATGCCGAAGGTAATTGAATTAATCCAACATGGTTTAAGAGACTATACAAGAACTTAGTTAATCCTTTCCTACTACCATCAGGTATATGGATTCAAAGCAAACAGCAATAGAAGATGTAAAATGAAACACAAAACATTTGGTACATAAAGATTATTTTCATCAACATAAACCAAATCTATGCCAAACACTGCTCACAATAAAAGAGTCTTGCAAAATCCCATGGTATCAATCGTTCAACTGATCAATCTTTGTCCATGTATATTCAAGGACTCAAGTCCAATTTCTTCAATCCAACAATTGATCGTGCTGCAATATTTCCATACCTTAAATTAATAATAATCCTTTATCTCAAAATACATTAGTACTGAAAGTCAATTACTGAAAGTCATCTACATTAATTATTTCTTAAAATGTTTTCTTCTTGAAAAAAATGTTTCCGCACTGAAGCACTTTCCTGAAAATATCTTATCCAACTGGCTCAGTGGTTTGCACTGCTGCCTCACAGCACCAGGGTCCCAGGTTCGATTTCCGCCTCAGGCAACTGTGTGTGTGGAGTTTGCACGTTCTCCCCATGTCTGCATGGGTTTCCTTCGGGTGCTCCGGTTTCTTTCCACAGTCCAAAGATATGCAGGTCGGGTGAATTGGCTATGCTAAGTTGCCCATAGTGTTAGGTGCATTAGTCAGAGGGAAATGGGTCTGGTTGTGTTACTCTTTGGAGGGTCGGTGTGGACTGGTTGGGCCGAAGGGCCTGTGTTGACACTGTAGGGAATCTAATCTAATCATGTGAACAGTGACACTTGGTAGGCTATCCAATTGTGCAGAGCATGACAAATGGAATATAATCCAATACCCACTTACTGAATCAGTAGAGCAATTTTTCTTTCCCTTTTGGAAAACAGAAGCACCATCTGAAGGATTGCTTGATATTATTCTCTTGCACCATCCTACCAGATAGGGCAGTATAGGCAACCAGCTCCATGTGATTCTCCATAATTAATCATTAAAAATCTATAGAAATATAGTCTAGTGCATCAGTACTTTACACTTCATCTGTATCTCTCAACACTGAAGCTTGTCTCATATGCACTGTAACTGTTCTATATATTATGTAATGAGTAATGTTGAAGTGTCAAACTCAATTTTAAAAATCTAATACGTACGAGAAACCTATTGTTTTTGAAAAATTGTGCGGCCGAAGTGTACAACACAAATGGCTTGGCATGGAAACCTAAAGAGACAAACAGCAATTACTCTCCTTCCTGGGTAGACTTGCACCAAAGTTGCATGCTCAAGACCAAACTTTCAAATAGGCACATCAGTAGTACTGTACTATATGTTTTCAACCTTCTACCAAAATAACTTCGAAGGCTCATTTCAAACATTAATACCGCTGTAATAGACCTTCACAGCAAATCATATTTAAACTGATGTGCTTTCATATTCTTCTGCCACTCTTCATTCCAGACTGTAAATTAATCCTACCAATGACAAAGCAAACAGTGCTCCAGCTTGGCATCATAGAATATTTTCTCCCCCACTAGACACTTGAAAGACAAAAATTTACAATTTCACTCATTTATATTTTTGATTATTGGAACAAGTGTAATGCAACTAATCTAATTTTCACATTTACAGGTGATTGAAAGTCTAGTTACAAAACTATGTACAGAGAGAAATACTAATTCAATAAACTGAATGCAACACTTACTGTGCCGTGAGAGTTTATCTTGCTGAGCTCTCAAAATGCTGATGCTACCTTCCTTACCATGCACAGTACTATTCCTAAAATAAAACTGATATTATTTCTTCAATTACTAAAATATAATAATTTACTCTTCCACCTGTACATTCCAGTATTCTCAGTGCTTAATGATCCAGATGTACTACAAAGATCTCTCATTAAATCCTGTTTTGTGCTGAAGCTTGGGTTTGAGAGGAAGGATCAAACCAGGTTCCCTACCCCTAATGTGTATTTACTGGCTTTTGCTGAAAAGTGCCAGTAATGATTCCAATGCTCCCTTTAATCCAGATTATTGTTTTTGCTTTACTCACTTTCTAAGCTTATACATGAAGGATGCCTGTTTGGACCAGACAGGAGAGAATAAATGTGCAGTATCGCCAAGGGAAGAAAATCATGGGATACTACGTAATTAAAAATAACTGGGCATCCCTCATGAGACAAGATATTTATCCAGCAAGTAACCGAGTGTGTAGATCTGAAATGTTTTCCAATCTTTGCTGACGATGCTAGTCACTTTCTCAGTTATAGGTAACAAAACGTAATCTCACCAAAAACTTACCCAATCATCCTCTGCAAGCCACATACCACCCTAACTTGGAATTATATTGCCATTCCTCCACTGTCAACAAAGTACTGGAAGTCTCTTAAGTGCCTAGGGGTATAATGACACTTGAGGGACCACTCCAGATCAGCGTGGAACTCATGAAGAACTTAGCGAGTTTTGAGAAGTCTGATTTCAGGACTGATGGGCAGCTCTTGACCTTGATCAATTAAATATGTTTTTCATTTATCCAGATATCAAGCAAACTTCCAAAAACAAAAAATTCAACAGCAGAAATTACATTTGAGGGAGGTAGGGCTACTGATGCCATTGGACTAGTAATTCAGAGGCCTGGTCTAATGCTCTGGGGACTTGGCTGCAAATCCCACCACAGAGGATAATAGAATTTAAATTCAATGTATAAAACTGATACATTACATACACATATCATTACCAGTGCCATCAGATTACCACCAACTGACAAAATCCATCTAGTTCACTAACTGCCTTTCCTGGTCTGGCCTGCATGTGACTTCAGATCCACAGCAAATACCTCATTCTTAATGCCCTCTAAAATAGGCCTCAGTTCAAGAACAACTAGGGATAGGCAACAAATGCTGGCCTAGCCAGCAACTATCACTTTCTGTGGATAAATATAAAAAAGGTTTTTATTTCCATTTTTTTGTCATCTTGCATCTTATTTTTGCAAATATATCCATGCCCACCTTGGCCTTGTTTCTCATTATCAATAGCATTTGACTAACAGCATTTTGGCTCTCAAAACATTAGAAACAAGAACACTGCTTGAAAATCTCAACAGTCTGGCAACATCAGAGGAGAGAAATCAGAGATAACATTTTGGGTCCAGTGACAACTCTTCAGAATTGATGCAGAGCTTAAACGTTAAGTTTAAAAAATGACTGACCTTGAAAAGTTTGCAGACCTCTGGTCTGGGCTCACAAATCTAAAACAGCCATTTGAGAAAGTAGAAACTGTGTGGCTTTAACGTAGAAGTTATCAGCCAGTTTAGTAGATAGAGATGGTGAGAAAACAATTAAAATTGTTGCATTCAAAAAAAAGTTACAAAATTTACCAGGAAAGCAAAATGAGGCAGGAAAGCTTCTGTGATAGAGAAAAGTACATTTCAAGTACATGCCCATGATCCTTATTGCTAAGTTACAAATTTCTGTTACATAAGTGATGAAACACAAAGTACAGTTAGGGAATGAAAAACAGAGACCCAAAATTGTCTTAATGCATCTCTTAAGTATTAATCAAATGGCAAGAGAGTTGCTGTATTTGTAGTAAGAGCATCCAGCATTTTTGAACTTCCAAATGCCAACTGGGTCAGTTACACAAGATTTTGACAATAAAAGGTTTCTGTTCAGTAAGGTGTTAACCTTTCTTGCCAGTTCAAAAGTCCAATTCCATTACTGTATTGAATCCTATTAATAACAAAATAACAAAAACCTCAGCAAACAGGCCTAATAAAACTGCATACAGTTGAACTTGCATCAGGAGTTATGCAAGTCAAGATATATCACAAAAATAACAATTTTACATGCACTCACACCAGTGGAGCTACTCAATTGGAAGCCTAAAAGTGCATACATTTCAGTTTCAGCTACTATAACCAGCATTTTTAATAAGTTTTTTTATCCTTACCCACACAGTTAAGAACTTCTGCTTCTATGCACATCTATGGTTGGGTTAGTCAGTCATTTTTAGCACAGTAGTAATATAATATTCAATCAATTATTCAAATAAAAAATGAGATACACTTAACTTGGATAATCCAACATAAAGCCTGTGGGCCAGAATTAGTCTTCCATGCATCTCTACCCAGCTCAGACATCCACAATATACAAGTGCAAGTAAAATAAATTATGCTCCTTCAATTACTAGTAATTTCCAGCACTGTAGGAGAGAGAAATTCAGTGACTGGAGGAGCAGCAAGCAGTGCAGGCAAGATTGGATTTATTCAAGGAAGGCTGAAACACTGGAGCAGAGACAGTGAATCTGCTAGGAACTGGTGAGATTTCAAGTTAGAGGTTTCATGTTCCTGGGTAGGTCAGGGAAAAAAAAAAAGAGGTATTTTGCAGCCATTGGACTGGTGTGGTGGAGAGACAAGGCTGGCACATAGGTGACTGCAGTCATGATGAGGAAGTAGAATACTGTGCCTATGGTGGCACAGGAAGACTTGAGACAGAGGTAGCAGGATCACAAGGAACAGCAAGTCTAAGAATTAGCATACGAGAGGGAGCAAAATGTGTGAGAGAATGGGTACGAACTCCCGCAGCTTCTCCAAATCTCCATCCACACTGGACTGGGAGAGAAAGACCCAGGACAAAAGGCATCTGTTCCACTCCACTACTCTCTGATTTCTGCCAAGCCATTGTTAAGCCAACACCATACTTTGCCACAGTTCTCTTCCTGTTCCCTGATAACCAAGGCTCAGGGTTAAATCTATTCCTCACTAGCTCTGCTTCTATGCAGAAAGAAATAAAAAACTTTTTAAATAATCATTTTTATTAACTATGCTTAAATTATCAATTTATTGCTTTGACATTGATTTTTCTCTTTTCTTTCCCATATCACAACTTTTACTTTGAAATTCATGCTTAATATTGTGCCAAACTTTATCTTTCCAAAACATTTCATTGCAAGTTAAATATGGCCCATCATGCAAAGAGGTGGACAAAGTGTAATCTTTGAGCGGCATTAAACTTGTTTTTTTTGTGACAATAAGGAATCATCTTTCTTTAAATTATGCTTCACTTCATCCACAATCAGAACTGTGGATCAGAATCTTGGAACTCTCTCACTAACAGCTCTGTAGGTGTACCTGCACCAGACGGATTGCAGCTATTCCAGAAGGTAGCTCACTACCTTCTGTTGGCTGTGATTGGTAACAAATACTGGCACTGCCAACAAAGCTCACGTCCCACGCAAGAGTCTTTGAAAACCACCCATTTCTATGTCTGTTGTAAAGGCCGGTCTAAGATTGCGAAGTGTCAGAGCAACTGCAAACAAGCACTTGCTTTTTTGTTTCACTTATTTCATAGCGAAAATCAAGAATTCAATCTGTGAAAGGCTTTTAATACAAATTCATTACATAGTAATTTAGCATCTCAATAAACTGCACCATCATGTTCTCCAGTTTGTTGAAAATGTTACATAATCCAGTATTCTGGGTCATACAATTACCATATTTTTCAATCTTGGCTGTAATCACTTAGTTACTTCTGCTAATTCTACAACGTCTTGCATTATATAGCAACATGGCTCAAGGTGCATAAAAAGAGCATTTAATTAAAAACATACTACCAATCCACAGAAGGACAGATGATCAAAAGCTTTAAGAAACACCTTAGAAGATGACAAAATGGGGAAGAAAGGGTGGTGACATTGAGGAAGGCAGTTCCAGCGATGAGGGTTAAGGCAGATGAAAATATGGTCGAGCAATTGAAATTAGGGATGTACAAGATGCCAGAACTGAAGGAGCACATAAATCTCAAAGGCTCTAAGGGCTTAAGGAGATTGCAGACATAAGATGAGGCAGGGCCTTGAAGGAACTTTAAAACGATGAGAATTTTAAAAATTAGACTATTGTCAGAGTGGAAATTAGCACAGGTCACAAGATAGGGGTGATGGATGAATCAAGCTTCGTGAACATTAATGGGAATAGAGTTTAATGGGATCAGCACAATGGAAGTCTGGCTAGAAAGAGTGCATGTAGTTGTTGGTTAGGAAAGTCTACACTATTTGTACAACCCTAATTTAGCTTGTAATTGAAATCAACAGTTTAAATTCTGTAGCTACCAGCCTTGAATATTTTCTAATCAACCTGGTTCGAGATATTATTCAATACCTCTGAAGCATGTCCCAGCCTTCCTTGCTTGCAAATATATTTCCACTGTGTCATAATAGCCTTTAGCTATGAACCTTAAGCTAATTTTTCTTTTTGTTTTTAAAAACTAGTAACCCCCACCAGTAAAATATCAGTGCAGCCAATTCAATATTTAAAAACAAAGCCCATTATGGACAATGCAAACCATCAAAACCTGTGGGCCAGTAGAGAGAGTGGGAAGGAACTACATCAAAACAGAGCCGGAGGGAGAGATAAAACACTGTACCCCACACAGTGCCCACCTCTCTCTAAAGGCATCAATTGCATTGACGGACACTGGATGTTCCTTTTCCAGGGATATTGTGTATGAACGTAACCAAACAGGGGCTAATAGTCAGCAGATATGATCCCCCTCCACAGTCCACTGCCTGGACCTGTTTTAGCTGCTTGACCAAACCCAGGAAGAGACCCACGAGGACATCCTCCAATCTGCCCACATCCCTTTTCACCAAATGTCCGAAAGATCAGGAGCATGGGGCTGAAGTGCAACCAAAAGCACAAAAGATTTTTCAAATTACTCATAAGGGAGTGCAAACACAGATATAAACATGGTCCACAAAGATTTTTCTTCTAAAAGGTTGCAGTGAAAGAGCAGATTAATTAAGCTGAAATTGGATCCTCATTGAGTAACTCAAATAGATTTGCTTTGTTGGGAGCACATAAATAGCCAGCTTGCTATAGGGTTCTGGAGTTAAGCAGAGGAAGGGAAGAGATGTTTGGTTGATTTTGCCTCAACAAAGATTAACGAGCGTTTCAAATTTTTAATGCAATAGTAAGGTCCTTAGTTTGTTTTTAGGAGATTTTCCCCCTTAAAAATAGCTTAAGTATGAGTGATACTGGCATAAAAAGATTTACAATAAAGTGTAAAGAGCAAGGATGCTGATGATTAATAAAATATGGCAAAGATGGTGGGTCAGATGATTAGTGCTACTGCAGCAAATGGTAACTGCTGATCAGTTGATCCAGAGTGCACTCATCTGCAGCAATGTTTCCAGTTTGAGCAACTTTAGATGAGTTGAGCTGGAGTGTAAGCTAGAGACATCCTCACATCAGGGAGGAGGAAGTTACTGCAGACATTTCTTCTGGAGATAGTGACACCCTCATCATGCAATTCAAACTTTGCCTATGATCAGAAACTGGTGTATGTGACTGGAGGGTAAGCAAGTATGGGTACCCAAGGGAGTAGCTTTCAAGGAGCCTTAGCCGCTGCAATTATCCAACGATTAAGGAGCTCTTACAACCTTAGGTCTCTGGGGGGAAATAGATGGTGACATCTTGAAAAATGTCCATATTACAGAGATGGTAGTGCTGGACATCTTAAAACACGTGAAGGTGGATACATCACATTTTTGACTGACTATTCAGCATCTGCAGTCCTCACTTTCTCCTGATCAGGTGTACCCCAGAACTCTGTGGGAAGCTAGGGAAGTGATTGCTGGGCCCCTTGCTAAGATATTTGGACCATCAATAGCCATAGGTGAGGTGCGGAAGACTGAAGGTTGATTAACATGGTGCCACTATTTTAGAAAGGTAGAAAGGAAAAGCCAGGAAAATATGGACGGTGAGCCTAACATCGGTGGTGGGCAAATTGTTGGAGGGAATCCAAAGGGATAGGATTTACATGTATTTGGAAAGGAAAGGACTGATTAGGGATCATCAATATTGCTTTGTATGTGGGAAATCACATCCCAGTAACTTGATTGAGGTTTTTGAAGAAGTAATGAGGAGAATTGATGAGGGCAGAGCAATGGATATGGATCTATACAGACTGCAACAAGGCATTTGACAAGGCTCCTCATGGTAGACTGGTTAGCAAGGTTAGATCTCATGGAATACAGGGAGAACTAATTGGATACAGAATTGGCTCGAAGGTAGAAGACAGAGGGTGGTGCTGGAGGGTTGCTTTTCAGACCGGAGGCCTGTGACCAGTGCAGTGCCACAAGGATCGGTCTGGGTCCACTGCTTTTCATCACTTATATAAATGATTTGGATGTGAACATGGGAGGTTTAGGAAGTAAGTTTGCAGAGGAAACCAAAATTGGAGGTGTACTGGATGGCGAAATAAATTACCACAGAGTACAATGGGATCTTGATCAAATGCACCAATGGGCTGAGGAGTGGCAGTTGGAATTTGATTTAGATAAATGTGAGGTGCTGCATTTTGGAAAGGCAAATCAGGGCAGGACTTATACACTTAATGGTAAGGTCCTGGGAAGTGTTGCTGAACAAAGAGACCTTGGAGAGCAGGTTCATAGTTCCTTGAAACTGGAGTCACAGGTAGATAAAATAGTGAAGAAGGCATTAGATATGCTTACATTTATTGATCAAAACATTGGGTATAGGAGTTGGGAGGACATGTTGCGGCTGTACAGGACATTGGTTAGGCCACTTTTGGAATACTGTTTACAATTCTGGTCTCCTTCCTATCAGAAGGATGTTGTGAAACTTGAAAAGGTTCAGAAAAGATTTATGATGATGTTGCCAGGGTTGGAAGATTTGAGCTATAGGGAGAGGCTGAACAGGCAGGGCTGTTTTCCCTGGAGCATCAGAGGCTGAGGGGTGATCTTATAGTGGTTTATAAAATCATGAGGGGTATGGATAGGGTAAATAGACAAGGTCTTTTCCCAGGAGTGCGGGAGTCCAGAACTAAAGGGCAGAGGTTTAGGGTGAAAGGGGAAACATTTAAAAAGGGACGTAACAGGCAACTTTTTCACACAGAGGGTGGTGCGTGTATGGAATGAACTGTCAGAGGAAGTGGTGGAGGCCAACACAATTACAACAGTTAAAAGGCGTCTGGATGGGAATAAGAAAGGTTTAGAGATATGGGCCAAACGTTGGTAAATGGGGACTGGATTAATTTAGGATATATGGTCGGCATCGACAAGTTGGACCAAAGAGTCTGTTTCCATGCTGTACATCTCTATGACTGCAGGAGGAATAGGAAATTGACCATGTTTCATGATATGGTGCGACATTCGGCATGTAGTAATACATACAGGACATTGTTATCTGGGGATGAATGTGTTCAAAAGACTGTTGCTTGCTGATGCCATGGTAAGAACATCTCTTCAGGACTAGAAAGGAAAATGGGAATGAGAGGAGAAGCATCCAGTTGTAGTTCATTCAGTCCAATGCCATTGGTAGGACTAGAGGTCTGCTGAAAGATTCTAAACAATTAGGAGATAAATTTAAAAAGTTAAAATGAGTGTTTCAAAGATTGATACGAGAGGAATAGGTTTGTTTGTGGGGCACCAGCACAAGAGAGGAAGGATACTATTCCAGTGGGACAGGCTCTGCCTGAATCATGGTGGATTCAGTGTCCAGTTGAAAAACTCAGGCTATACTGAGGGCTTTAAACTAATTAGAGGAGGAAAGGGAACACTTGGCCTTACAAAGCAAAAGGATTTGATGGAATAGGAAGGATGAAAATGAACAAACCAGCAAAAACAAATAAGGTCAAAGGTGATAGCAAATAGTAAAAAGGCAAAGTTTAATGGCTCATAAATGTGCAAAGTATTTGGAACAATAAATTAATGGCACATATTAATGAACATATTTTTCTAGCCATTGTGGAGACACGATTACATGAAGATAGAAACAGAAATGAGAAGAGTGTGGGATTTTTCGCCCAGGCTAAAATAAGTACAATAGCAAAAAATGATTTTTGATTAGAAGGTGTAGGATCCATAAGATTGAAATTTTAAGAAAAAGATGATGAAACTGGTGGGAGTAGTCCATAGGACTAAGAAGCTGTTCTGCAGGATAGAAAAAAGTTAAGATAAGATGAGGGCATGTTTAATTAAAAAATACATTAATCAAGGTTGATTTCATCCTTTTTCATAGATTAGGAAAATGAAACTGGCAGAGGCAGACACAAAGAATGTTGTGGGGACAATTCTCTCAAACATGTTGTGAATTCTACCAGGGATCAGGCAAAGCCAGTTTAACTAATTTTGTTTTAAAAACAGTGACTATAACATTGTAGAATTTAACGTTTCAGTTGTAGTGAAAAACCTGAGTCAAAAAACTATGCTATACCTATATGGGATGATTATGGGATAATTATAAAGGAATAAGGGCAGAGTTGGCTGAAGCAAATTAGAAAAAGGAACTTAGCAGAAAAGACCATTATTGGACAATGGTAGGTGTTTAAGAAAACAATGATTCTTGAAGATATTCCAGAGAGGAAAATGGATTCTAGGAAGGGGATAAACCAACTATCCTTGACCAAAGAAATTAAGGATAACATCAATGTGGCGAAGGTTAGTGCTAAGCCAGAGGACTGAGCAAGTATTTTTTTGAAAAATACAAGAAAAGATGACCTCCAAAAAAGAAGAAAATAAACCAAAGGCAAATTGGCAAGTAAAATAAAACTGTAAAGTATGAGCTTCTTTAAATTTATAAAGAGGCCATTGTTAACACCCGCCCTTTTAGAGTAAAGCTAGGGGAACGAAAACTAGGAAGTGACCAATTAAATTTTTAAAAATCCATCCACCTTCACTATGAAAGACACTAACATCATTCTAAACTTACTAAGTCAAGGGCTTTTGGTAAAGCATTTGCAAGACACTAGACAAACATCAACTGGAATACTGTGAACTGTTTTGAGCAACCCTTTTTAGTCTAAGGAAAAACACCAACAATGCAGGCAGTTCAAAGAAGGTCCACTTGACTGACAGCAGGTATGGAGGGATTACCTTATGAGGAAATTGAGCCTATACTCACTGGAATGAAGAAGCATGAGAGTTGACCTTATTGAAACATACAAGATTGGGACTTGAAAGGGTAAATACAGAAAGGTTGTTTCCTCCCTTTTGTGGAAGTATATGGGACCAGAGGATATGATCTCTGAATAAGGGGTCATGTACTTAAAAAGTATTTGAATAGTCTCTGATCTTTTGACATGAATGAGAGTTTCAGCAGCTGAGTTAAGGAAGGTTTGGAGTCAGGCAATTAGAAATGGAAGTAGACAGTCTAGGTGCTACAGCAGAAATGGCTAAAAGCTTTTGTGGAGAAGGAAGATATAGTCAAATATTAAGTTACAAATTGGAAAAAACTTGCCATATCACAGTCACACAGAATGTCAATTATGACCTTAAACTAAGGCAAAATCCTGCTTGTAATTGTGAGAAAGAAATATATGGAGTTAGGAGGCAACAACACATTCAAGAACTTGAGAGGAGATTCTCCATTCACCAGGTATTATGAACATTCACTCCTTGTTCCTGTTTCCTCATACAATTAGATGGTGTCTAATCTGTACCACATACCCATTTATCCACACAATATTTGCTGGCATCAATGATCCAATAATGGACTTTTGTTTATTTTCTATTAATCTATGTTTTTTTGAGTTGTAAAAGAAATAACTAACAAAATTAACATATATTTGAGATTGATCACTGCTCGAGGACAAGATCCTGGGTGTCAGCAAGTGCTGCCTTACCCAGTACTGGTTCCAAAGTCTTTATTACCTTGCCTAACTATGTTAAAAAAATCACAGAACACCAGGTAATAGTCCAACAGGTTTATTTGAAAGTACTAGCTTTCAGCGCTCTGAAAGCTAGCACAGGCACTTCCAAATACACCTGTTGGACCATAACCTAGTGTTCTGTGATTTTTAATTTTGTCCACCCCAGTCCAACACCAGCATCTCCACATCTTGCCTAACAATAACAGTTGTTAAATTTCATTTGATCTGTCCACACAGTTGTTTGGGAGAACATTTTCAGATTTATTTTGTGTATCAAGTGCTGTTTCTTGGCATCGCCTCTGAATAATTTCGTTGTAATTTTTTTAAGATCTCTTCTTATATTACGAATTCTATCATAGGATGTAGTTTATCTATCGAATGTTTCAACATTAAGTCTAACATGATTGTTCAGAATTTCTCTTCTGAAGAGTCACACTAGACTTAAAACATCAACTGTTTCTCTCTTCACAGACGCTGACAGACCGTTTTATTTCCGCCAGCATTATTCAGATTTTCCAGCATTTGCAATACTTTTTGATTGATTAAACAGTTGAACAATCTCAATTAGGTTTATTTAAATCAAACTCAATCCAAACCTTACCTGAGCAACATGTCCTCAGGCAAATCTGTCCTACACCTGGTCCAAAAAATCTTTAAATGTGGTGCCCAGAAGTGACCACAGTGTAACCATTAGAAAAACTCAATATTAAAGTTGATGCAAAGTTTCCACCTTTTAAAATTTATCAACTTGTTCAGCTATTTTATGGTGCACATCAAGTAGGTCACAAACCCAGACTTTCTGGCCTAGATGCTATTATACCACAAGCCCTTTCACCATTCAGGATATTATCTTTCAGATGACCACTAACATTTCGTTAAGTTTCTGCACTTAATCATTTGCTTTTTAGTATGGTTCTTCCTGGGGCATACCAAAGCACTTTACAGTCAACAAAACACTTTTGTTAATGCTGTAATTTAGGAAAAAGTTGTAACACTACTAAAAGGCATTATGAACAACTGAGACCTATTTACTCAGCAAAAACTTAGTCTCCAACAAGAAATTATTCCACATGGTCATAAATTAACATTGGGAAAACTAAACTAAACTAAACTATCACTCCACTGTCATCAATTCTTGTTAAACCAATGTGACCTAGAGCCAAGTGAAATATTACATCTCTCAAGATATTTAAGTTGCCAGGCTGTTCAGCATTTCAAATGGAAACAAAGACCAAACTGGCCTACAGGACAAGGCAGCAGAAGACATGCCCTGTGAAGTGTGACCTACAACACAGTAAAAATCAATGTCAACATGAACATTTCAATACAATATGCATTTAGTATTAGCTTTGCTTCCAGTGATAGCAATGGATAGATGCTGGAGCATTGGAATAGGAAGTCAACTAAATGAGTCTAATTAAGTCTAATTGTCAGGATATCTATTTTTAAAAAAGACAACATAGACATGATTGAGGGTTTTCAAGGTGAAGGAAATGGATAGATGCTGATTGGATAATTCAAATTAAAAGACTGACCAGTCAATGCAGGTTCGATTCCAATGACATGACTGCAGTCTCTGTCTTTTAAATATACTATGGAATTACACAATGAATTTACATGTCAAAAGTGAACTTGAGTTTCAACAAAAGACTACTTTTGTTAAATGAAATATCAATTGGTTCGAATCCAACTGTTGCCATTCTGCTTGGCTGCATTAGGAAATCAAAAACATTCTAGGAGGTTTCTTTTCTGAATTGGTACATTTTATACATTACAAGGCCACACAATGAATGCCTCAAAACGTGTATTTGGTATATTGTTTTAGTGGGAAATGTTAGATCTGTTGGAATTACAACATTTACTGACTTTCTCTCCAAACACTGCCAAACCTGTTGTGTTTCTCAATCACATTGATTTTTACTGTGTTGGTCTTTTATAGCTTTTTTTTAGTAAATCACCCAAAAATATTTCATTGTGGCGGCTTGAAAAGGTCCTGCACAAAAAAATTACATGCTGGCCAGTTCTGAGTAATGAGAGGTTTTAATAAGAGAAAGCACTGCACCTCTTAACATTGAGGATCTGAAGAGGCTGAGGTAACTAGTTGTTGTCAGGAACAACCACCCAATAGATGCTCTTAATAACTTAGGCGCCAATAAAATGGCTTGTCGGTGTAAATTAACAAATCAGCTACAGCTGCATAAAATGGCTTTTAAGTTACTAACTGCTAATTCTGCTATAGCTGCATAATTGACTAACCATAGTCTGCTTCAATAGAGATTAATAGACCATGCTCCCTTTACAACACAGAAATAACTAGCCAAGACAAGAAATTACTGGCCATCTTAGCTGACCTTCAGATGCAGGTGCAATGGCTCGGTTAGTGATATAAGGTGGCCTGAGTATTGGAAAATAAAGTTGGTTCCCAGGAAATATCATTCATTGAACCAAAGAACTGTCAAATAAAGTGATATCACATATTGATTGGTAATTGTTTGAACGTACTATGCGATCACAGCCACTACCCTTCCTTAATAAAAGTATAAAAATGTCTTTGTCTTCAGCCATGTGCGCTGCTCCTCCGAGGAACACGCAAGTATATAACCTCTGTTTCTGGGCACTCTGTGCCCTGCTGTATGAAAATTAAAGAGTGAAGTCTTAAAAGCCAGACAGATTGCGAGTGTTTATTGACCAATTTCGGAACAGAGACACCCTGCCGGGACCCAGATTTTCATCTGGTGCCGTGACTCTGATTCGGTACGGACAGATTGTGGACAGCGATGGAAGAGCCTCAAGTCCTCCAATATTGAGTGTAGAGGGATCGGCCAGCCAGACTGAGTATTTTCTCCATTTGGTTTTCCTTGCATTCAAGTTGCAGTTGACTCGACCCCTCATTGTCTATCATCTAAGTCCAGCCTGAAAAGGATCAGTCCTAGTAAGAATACATTAAAAAAAAGGAGTTGGGGACTCCCACTAACAGGTCGGGTATCTGTGGATCAGGGATCCAAATAAAGTCAGGGACTCCACTAACAGGTCGGGGACCTGCATAATGAAGTACTTCAAAATGAGTCGGAGACTCAGATGCAATCGAATTGTTGCCTAAATTGATTTCCAAATTGTCCTGCGAAAGACGAAGAAAGAAAGTATCGTGATACATTATAACGAGACTTGAGGATTTTTGGAAAGTTCAGAAAGGTTTACGGAAGTCATTAGTTTTGTTGTTAGGTTATTGAATAGTGAAGATCTTAAATCGTGATTATAAAACAAGGCTGTTTTATAATCCCGACTTAAGATCTTCACTATTCAATAAGTAATAATACAGACAAGACGGAAGATCTGTCTTGTTCATTGATGAAACTATGTGAAAAGTGTCTGGAAAAATTTGAAAGCCTGTGAAAACTTTCTGGCGCCTTAAATAAGACATTGGGTGATGAGCAGTGGCCACTGAACTGCCCTAAAAATACTCAATTGGTTAAATCAGCCCAGTAATTGATTTGACGATCAAATTTGGGCTCAAAATCGAAAGAATTGATTGGACTGTGACAGCAATTTTGTTGTGAAAGCTACAAAGAATCAGTTTTCTGTTCATCGGAGGATACTACCACCAAATTGGGAACGGAATTAACCAATGATGGTCCATGAAATCTATTGAGGCCCTGAAAAATGAATGTGCTTGAGTCAAACATAGACATAAACAAAAAGTAACCACTGGTGACTGATAATCAAAAACAACTGTGCAGTTTGATGGTTGGCCTTGGTTTGGGTGCGGGAGACAAAGAAAATTCAGATTTAGATGATTGGACTTTCCTATCTGCACCTTGCACTGGCACCACTTCCCCCACCCCCACCTAACCCGCAAGCAGCTCTTACTGCACTCCCCCCGTTTATTCCAGTCCCTGCTACATCGTCAAGTCAAGCACCCCCAGCCCTAACCCCTTTCCCACATATTATTCAACCTCCTGCTTATCAAGCTGTTGTTGCCGCTCATTCTCAAATCCCCATTGATCCCCCGTCGTTCTCCCACCTGGATTCACCCCCAATATTGCCGCTTCCTCAGACTCTCAGATTCCCGTTAGTTCGGCAGCTGCAGCTCGTCCTCAGACATGTGCTGCTGCCGTAGCCACGCCTCTTCCACCACTCCCTCCTCAGTTTACCAATCCTGTTGCTTGGAATAACTCGCAATCAACTGAAATTGAGATCTTGCCAATCCTATAAAAAGTCTCACCGTGCTTTGCCACAACTCATCCAACAATCAGAAACCCCACTGAGTTTCTCTTGAGGACTCGGGAGATGAAATACCCGCTCCGGGCATGCTCCCTATAAGAGAATTCCCGAATCCGCAGGCTGGCGCTGCCAGTCAAAATGCCTCTGTGTTTATTGCCTTTGGAAGCCCATGAAATTATTTCTATTCTCAGTAATGCTCTGGACCGCCACAAGCTCCCCAATAGGTTGTTGATTTCCTAAACACCACGATTAAAGTTTAGGATGACACTGCCCAAGATTTTTGGGTTCTTCTTCAACAGTTTCTTACCTGTATGAATATGCCCTTTTCACTGAACGTGTTGGTTATAATGATTTTGCTGCCCTCGCCAACGCCATGGCTCAGGATCAGCAGTGACAGGATGATATCCTTGCTGCTACATCCTCCATACTGGCAAAACCTATTGACCTTACTAGTATCCTCGAACTTCACCCTTAAAAGTAAGTAATCTGCTGAAGACTTTCTTGAACGCTTTCAAGAATGTTATGAATCCTATTCTGGGGATCAGGCTTTGAATTTCCATGTTGTTAATGCTAAATATAGCTATGTTATTGAACTGTCTGCCGCTCTCTGTCACCATTGCAGTTAAGACAAATAACCTGAACTGGGTCAACGGTAATCCCAATCAACTTCTTCGTTCCGTTAAGGCTTAATGGAAACATCAGAGCAAAGACAAGGTGCCGACCTGCGTAAAGTGTGAATTTGTTGTCCAGGAAGAGACTTAACAATTACCTATGCATTGCAGTAGCAGTCCTTCACCCTTTCGAGGCCACATTTACGGACATGGCCGGGGGCGGTCCCTCCCAGATAACTTCCTCAGAGCTGTTTCAATTGTGGCAACCCATATCACTGGGTTCGTCACTGCCCAACCCAAGGCTGCTTTATTTGTTGCCACCCTTTTCACTAGGCATCTAATTGCCCTAAGGGAAATAGGGGGGAGGCAGATATGAAAGTTACCTTCAGGACCCTTATGACAACTGGGGGAAACTCCCTAATAATAACCACCCTTTGACGCAAGCAAGAGGCAGAGGACAACTCACTAATTTTTTGCAAAATAATGATTTTTCCCAATGACTAAGGAACTTTTCTTTGAAGTCTGTGTCCTGCAAGCAGGAACCTACAGTCTTTCTTAAAGTTGAAAACAGATGGTATTCCTTTCTGATTACAGGAGCTTCAATGTCCTTGTGAAATCTGACATGAACCTTCCAATTTCTAATACAACCCAAAAATTATCTAGCTTCCAAGGAGAAGCCCACCATTATCCAGTTTCTCATCCAGTCCCTATCTATTCCCTCGACCACTGCTTTGTGATTACTACCACATTATCCTGTAACATAATGGGACGAGATCTGCTATGTGCCTTTCAAGTCAAAATGCCTGTTCCCCTGATGGTGACCAACTTGATTAGGACTCAGGTGAACGCCAACTGTACGCGTCCACTAAACCCTAATGGTAGTCACTTGACCTTGACACCCAAAGTTCTGGAAGACATGTAGCCCTTGCTTACAGTCGGCCAGACCAAGACCAATCCCTTGAATGTTTTTTCAGGGATTTTAATGGTATTGAATGCAGATCCTGGCTCGGGTCACCAGGCCGGAGGGTGAAGCAGATTATGTTCAAACACCCACTCACCTATGGAAACAGGCAGATACCCCAAGCCCCTCACATCACCCAGAAGGTCAATCCGCCTTCTTGTGCTAAAGACCTGGGCCCTTTGGTCCATCGTGCAACCATCAGAGCTGATCCACACTGCTATCATCTACAAACAATCCAAGGAGGGATGATTATCCTCTATTATTCAAATCCTACCTCTCAGTGCCACACTCTTGCACCACGAAAGTCAGGATGTCCACCCTGATGCACGAGCTGAAACATCCTCTTATGTCGGACTTACGGAATTGTAAATCCATTCAGATCGCTCTAAAACCAAATATTACTCTACCATCCATCCGCCAATACCTGCTGAAACAACAGGTGATACCGAGCCTCACTGCTCTGATTGATGACTTTCTGCGCCAAGGAATCTTGGTCCTTTGCCAATCTCCCTGTAACACTCTAATTACGGGTGTCCTAAAACCTGGCAAGCCAGACCAGTATTGACTGGTTCAAGACTTAAGAGCTATCAACACTATTGTACAGCCTCTTCAAGTCCTGGTCCCAAATCCAGCTCATATTCTAATCTCAGTACCATCAGACACTAAATTTTTCACTGCAACATGCTTTTTTCTCTCTGCCTCTTCATGAAGACAGTCAGGAGATGTGGACCCAACTACCTCAAGGCTTCATACATTCTCCAACCCTTTTCTCTCAGGCCTTACAGAAACAATTGCAGTCTCTCACCCTCACAGGTGGGTTTGCACTGATCCAATATGTAGACGACTTCCTTGTTGCCCGTCGAGATAAAGAGTCAAATTGCTCTGATGTTGTCGTCCTCCTCAACTATCTGAAACACCTGGGCTGTGTTGTCTCTCCCAAAAAGGTCTCAATTGCACAATGCCAGGTAAAGTTTCTAGGTTTCGTCCTGTCAGCTGATTCACGCTGTCTTGAACAGCGCCACATCACTCCTATTGTCAACTTCCCAATCCCAACAACTGCAAAAAAGCTTCACTAGTGGCTAGGCATGGTCAACTTCTGATGATAATGGATCCCGAACACTGCTCTCCTCGTTAAGATGTTGACACCTTTTACTTCCCGCGAAGGGGCCTTCGAGCTCTCCTCAGAAGCAAAGCAAGCCTTCGACGAACTTAAACAAACCTTGTCACAAGTTCTAGCTTTGAGAAGACCCCTCTCTGACAGACCTTTCCAACTTTAGTGCACTATTCTGGATGACTGTGCTTCCTCAGGTCTCACTCAGCTACATGGAGATCGACACCGTCCAGTTGCCGATTTCGTTACTAAACTTGACTCCTGCCTTCGGAAATCCCTGTTTTACTCAGATCCATTCTGCTATTTATCTTAGTTTACAGTCCGCAGAAAACCTCACACTTCAGCAGGACATTGTCGTCTACAGTTCTCATGAAGTGATCGCCCTGTTAGGACAATTGCAAACTCAACAGTTGACTGCTGGTCACCAAAACCATTTTGAGATTTACCTCCTCAACAACCCAACTGACCTTTAATACTCTACCACCATTAATCCTGCAGATTTCCTTGCACATCCCTCATCACCCGTACCCACTCCAGATCATGACTGTTTTCTCCTCATCAAATGAGGACATCCAAATTCATCCAGATCATTCCAATGCTCCCATCCCAGACCCCGATATTAAAATGTTCACTGATGGTAGTTCTTCTACTGACCATATAGGTACTCGTCTCTTAGGCTACACGATAGTTGATAACCATGGCTCCGACCTGGAATCAGCTTCTTTTGAGATTCCCTTTCTTGCCCAACAAGCTGAACGTTTTGCCCCAATCCATGCCTGAGTCCTCAGGACTGGCCTTCATATTAACATTTACACCGAGTCCCGCTATGCTTTCAGAATTGTGCATGATTTTTTCAGCTCCAGAAAAAAAAAAGAGAGGGTTTTTGATGTCTTCAAGTACTCCCATTTCTCACCGCCAGCTCATCTCGGACCTTTTAACTGTGCTCCTGCTCCCAAAACAGGTTTCTATTATGAAAGGTGTCAGCAGAATTTGTATGTTTTGGTCACTGTTGATGTTTTTTTTCTAAACGAAGCTTACCCCACTTCCAACACTGTTAAAAATGTTTTACTCACAAATTATTCCTGCTTTGGTATTCCTTTCTACCTGTCTTCTGACAATGGTCCTCAATTTATTGGTGATATTAATGCTTTCATTTTGATATCTGCCAACAACTTCATTGTACTCATCGCCCAAAGGCTGCAGGGCTCGCGGAGCGTTGTAACCAGACACTGAAAACTAAACTTGCCAAATTGACTTCTGAGACAGGTCCTTCCTGGGTTAGGCTATTGCCTCTGGTATTGTTCCAACAATAATGCACTCCTGTGAGTAAAACTCACTTGCCCTCTGCTTCAGAGAACATCCCTGGGACATCTGCACCAATTAACCCCACCGCCCCGAGACTGAACATTTCAACTCCCCCTCTCACTCTGCCGAGGACATGCAGCAGATCCTAGGCCTCTTCCACTGCCACTCCCTCACCACCTGACGCCTGGAGGAAGAACGTCTCATCTTCCACTTTGGAATTCTTCGGCCCCTTGGCATCAATGTGGACTTCACCAGTTTCCTCATTTCCCTCCCCCCACCTTACCCCAGATCCTATCTTCCAGCTCAGCACTACCGTCACGACCTGTCCATCTTCCTTCCCACCTATCCATTCCACCCTCCTCTCCGACCTATCACCTTCATCCCCACCTCCATCCACCTATTGCACTCTCAGCTACCTTCTCCCCAGCCCCACCCCGCTCATTTATCTCTTCACCCCCGAGGCTCCCAGCCTCATTCCTGTAGAAGGGCTTTTGCCTGAAACGTCGATTTTTCCTGCTCCTCGGATGCTGCCTGACCCACTGTGCTTTTTCAACGCCACTCTAATCTTCAGCATCTGCAGTACCAACCTCTGTCTCTTATCGCAAACTGTTTTGTAAACTGATGAATCATAAGTGACATTTTACAACACTAGAAAAAGAATCAGAGCTCCTTGGTAGGAAAATATACAGATACTCAAAAAATTGCAAATGGATAATACAAGTGGAAGGTAATCCTTTAAGTATAAGAGAAAAAGAAAACCATGATATAGTGCTAACACTCATTTCACCGAGCAAAATGAATCTTTCCTATACAATAAAACTACAGATGCTGGAAATCTGACTTCAGTTTTGAAGAAGGGTCACTGGACTCAAATTATTAACTCTGCTTTCTCTCCACAGGTGCTGCCAGAACTGAGGTTTTTCCAACAATTTGCTTTTGTCTCATCCTTTCAAAATAGGCCTATACTGCATCCACATTATTAAGTGTATTAGCACAAAGTTCCTTTGTAATGAACATCAGAATTGTGTATCACCCTGTTTTCTTAACATTTAGTTAACTTTCCTTTTCCTAACCCAATAGTTCTGAAGCCAACCGCAGCACTGAAGTTACTACAAACCAATAAATGCTCTCTCAATCTTGCTGCCACATACTGCTTCAGTAGTTCTAGCCTTAAGTAGTCAGGCCACATGTTTTTAAGTCCATCCATATCAACTGTGTATGGGTGATGTGACCACCTACATTATAATCAAAAGATGAGGGATGACCCAGAGGCTGATTATGGCCGTGTATGTCAGACCACAAGCACATCGACCTGCTCATTAAGATTCGTTGCAAGAGGAACCATTGAGCCATTCAACATTTCAGGTCATTGGACAACCAAGATAGAGATCCTATTAGAAGATATTCCTGTCAAAAAGTTGGAGCACCTTGCCTAAATGAGAACAACGTTTCTGAATCCACTAGTCGAAACAATTCCTGTAAAATTTTACTCGTGCACATATCAATAGTCAATTAATAATCTCCTCCACTTAACCTGTAAAACAAAATCTATATTTTTGCAATCCTAAATTGGGAAATGTCAGCATAGATACTACAATGATGATTGTATGGCCATTTAAAATCCACTGAATATCTTTTTAATTGTCAAGGCCTACGTTGGTACATCAGTCTTGCCCACGGGATTTCTTAATCGTAAAAAATATTTTGAACCGTATGTCATAACCTTTTAAATTACCCCGCAAAAATTCCAATAACAATCTTTAAAATTGATATTCGGTTTGTTAAACGTGCCTCGGTATAATGCATTCAATTTGAATAACTTTTTAAACCAAGTCCATTTCAAACCAATAGCGTTTAAATTTGAGAGCGCGCAGATGCCAGTAATGTCGCAATTCACAGCCCGAGGAGATGAATCGCCAGAGTGCAGCATCCCCGCATCTTTAAAAGATCATAAATCCCTCCGGAATTGCTTTAAACCGATTATCCCTCAAATATAATGATGAAGTCGGGGCACTGTATAAACTAGACGCATGCCATGTTTGGGATGAGTAGAGATGATCAACCCACCGGTGTTTACCACAATGCTCTCCGGCGCTAGCACCCGATTCCGCGAGTTATAACAGCACTTTAACATCGATTTACTAACGTGCATTAAAAGACAGGGTACTCAAATTTCAGTTTGGTTTGATTTTCCTCTCTGCTCGGGTTAAATACGACGCATTGGGTTATTCTTCACCGCTGCTTTTTGAAACAAAAAATTCTCACCCGAATTTTATCATAGCCAACTCTAATTTGTAATTTCGTTTGCTCATGCTGCGGTTAAAGAGTTTGAGTCAATTTTTTTTTTGGTTCTAATTTATTAACGACCACCACGGCTCCCCGATACGCACCTCCAACGCTCTCCTCTTGTTTTTGCCGCCTCTGCCCAGTACCGGCACGCGCCGCCCCGCAACCGGACCTGCTGCTCCCCACCCGCCCCCTCCCCCCAGGAAGTCCCGCCTCTGCACCACAGCCATTGGTCTTGGCCCGCGCCGCTGCGGCGAGACCCCCCCCTCCTCCTCCTCCTAATTGGAGCTGACGTCTTGCCAATCAGATCCACGACGGTTGTGGATTGGGGGAAGCTTGAGGCCGCGCGCAGGCGGGGTTGAAATGGCCGACCGCTGTCAAAGGTTCACGTCAAAAATGAAAATCGGTTGGGACGCTCATTTTCGTCACTTATTTTAAAGGTTAAGAAAAAAAAGGGATCGGCAGCAGAAAAACTATTGACTCGTCATTGACGGTAAAATCAATCTTTGAATACGTATCAATAGATTTTTGGAGACTAAATGACATTTAGAAAGAAAAGGGTATCGTACAGGAAGGTGGCTATACACTATGATCTAAGTGAAAGACAGAGCAGACTCGACAGGCGGAATGCCCTATTTACATTCCTGTTACTGTCTAGCCTTCAAAATACAGAAATGATAAATAGATGGGCATTCTGTAAAGGATAAAGATCGGGGGTGGTGTACAACCCATCCTAGTAAAAAGAGGAATAGATTGGGGAATCTCAATTTCCTTCTTTTCCTCTAGATAAATACTACTTAAACATGAACAAGATGAAGTTTGCATGCTGTTTGTTATACAAATAAAAGAATGCAAGTCATTATTTCAAAGTAATTCAAGATAAAGGGGCCAGAGTGCTGACACGTTTAAAAATAAATTCTCAAGAAGAAGAAAAAAAAAAGAGTTCTTCGCCTGAAAAGGGGTAACAAGAAAGTAGAAACTTCCAGAGGGGCTGGTTGAGAGTAAAAATCATGATATAAAAACAGTGAGGTTCAATAGTCACATAACAGTTTCCCCAGCTTTGATATTTACTAGTTTGGTGCAATTCTTTGAACTTCAGATTTGAAGCTTCTGTCATATACAAAGCAGGAATAATATTCAGAAAAACATTGTGTACTTAAAATTATGGGTTACTTTTATTCCCAAACTACAATTTAGCAAGCCTGCCAAACAAGCAGCTTGAGTCAATTAACATGCACCCTAATTCCCCAATGTTTCATAGAATCTGGGCATTAATTTTGGATTGTATCTCTAATTTGTGCCAGTCACAAATACTATTGAAAATTACATGTTGACATTGGATGGAAACACAATTTGGACTCAGCTATAACTATAGGGTTAATGTTTTGAATTTAAATGGATTCCATCTGAAAGTCTTCAGTGCTCTCTTGGTTATAAGATAGGTATCTGGCCAATGTAAAGACTAGGTCATCTGTAGCTGCAGTGAATATATATGAAATAGGCATTCATCATGCCTACGCTTGCCAGTCTAGAGTTTCTCCACTTCCAATATCTCAAATTTGAAATTCTTAACCTAGTGTTTAGATTCCTTCATGATTTGTTCTCCCTCTTTTTCCTCCTACTTTCTCTTGTGCCCCTCAGACATGGTTCTGCTTCTCAAATTTTGGCCTTTTGTGCACCCACTGTTTCCTTCCTTTATCACTAATAACAATGCATATACTCCTCAGCGGTTTAGTCTAAAATTCCCCAAAACTCTCCATCTTTTCTTTCTAAAATCCTCAAGATCAACAAAGCTTTGTCACCTGTCTCAATAATTGCCTCTTCATGGCTATCATTTTGTCTAATTGCACTTCTATTAAATAGATTAGGATGCAACTGCCCCCCTCCCCCCAAATACTGCTGGTTTCAAACTATACAAAAAGACGTGCGAAAGTGAGTTGCAATAGAGAAATAAAAGCATTACAAGTGGACTTGGACAGGTTAGATGAATGGGCAAAAATTTAGCATTTTCAGTTTAACAGGGATACATCAGAGTTCAGAGCTGAAAAATGTGTTGCTGGAAAAGCGCAGCAGGTCAGGCAGCATTCAAGGAGGAGAATAGACGTTGCGGGCGTAAGCCCTTCTTCAGGAATGAGGAAAGTGTGCCAAGCAGGCCAAGATAAAAGATAGGGAGGGGCATTGGGAATGCGATAACCTCCTTCCACCTAAGGTGAGGGTGATAGGCCAGAGAGGGGGTGGGGGCGGATAGGTCAGGAAGATGATTGCAGGTCAAGAAGGCGGTGCTGAGTCAGAGGGTAGGAACTGAGATAAGGTCGGGGGAGGGGAAATGAGGAAGCTGGAGAAATCTGCATTCATCCCTTGTGGTTGGAGGGTTCCTAGGCGGAAGATGAGGCACTCTTCCTCCAGGTGTCATGTGTGATGGATATGGAAGGACCCCTTGGGGCCTTGGAGGGAAGTGAGGGCACAAGTTTTGCATTTCTTGCGGTTGCAGGGGAAGGTGCCGGGAGTGGAGGTTGGGTTGATGGGGGGTGTGGACCTGACGAGGGAGTTGCGGAGGGAGTGGTCTTTCCGGAATGCTGATAGAGGAGGGGAGGGAAATATATCCTGGGTGTTGGGGTCTGTTTGGAGGTGGCGGAAATGACGAAGGATGATACGATGTATCTGGAGGTTGGTGGGGTGGTAGGTGAGGACCAGTGGGGCTCTGTCCTGGTGGCGAGCAGAGGAGCGGGAAGTGGAGGAGATGCGGTGGAGAGCATAGTCAACCACATCTGAGGACACACCTTTCCCCCCTCCCCCGACTTCTCTCCAAGGCCCCAAGGGATCCTTCCATATCCGTCACAAATTCACCTGCACCTCCACACACATCATTTACTGCATCTGCTGCACCCGATGTGCCCTCCTCTACATTGGGGAGACAGGCCGCCTACTTGCGGAACGTTTCAGAGAACACCTCTGGGACACCCGCACCAACCAACCCAACCGCCCCGTAGCTGAACACTAACTCCCCATCGCACTCCGCCAAGGACTTGCAGGTCCTTGGCCTCCTCCATTGCCAGACCATGGCAACACGACACCTGGAGGAAGAGTGCCTCATCTTCCACAAGGGATGAATGCAGATTTCTCCAGCTTCCTCATTTCCCCTCTTTCTCCCCCCCCCCCCACCTTATCTCAGTCCCTACCTTCTGACTCAGCACCGCCTTCTTGACCTGCAATCTTCTTCCCGACTTCTCTGCCCCCCCACCCCCCACCCTATCACCCTCACCTTAACCTCCTTCCACCTATTGCATTCTCAACGCCCCTCCCCCAAGTCCCTCCTCCCTACCTTTTATCTTGGCCTGCTTGGCACACCTTCCTCATTCCTGAAGGGCTTATGCCCAAAACATTGATTCTCCTGCTCCTTGGATGCTGCCTGACTGCTGCACTTTTCCAGCAACACATTTTTCAGCTCTGATCGTCAGTCCTCACTTTCTCCTACATCATAGGTCATCTATTTTCGTCAGAATAATAGAAAAGGTAACTTATGATATGAGTGGGAGAGAAACTTCGATGTGTCCTTCTGCTAACTAACTAGAGAAGGTAATGCAGATAATAAAAAAAGGGGAAGTAGACTTTTGGCATTTATTCCAAAAGGAATAGACTATAAAAATAGGTGTCACTGCAACAGTACAAGGCATTAGTGAGACTGCACATGGAGTATAGCATTACTTGAAGTAGTAATTGCATCAGAGGTGGTTTGTTAGATTGAGACAAACCAGTCATCTTTGTAATTATTGTGAAATTGATCAGTTTAGATCTACATTCTTTAGTGCTTAGGAGAGGAGATCTAGTGGAGGTTTATAAGATATTGAGGGGATTCACAAAGTACACGTAGAGCAAATATTTCCTCATTGCCTTAGATTGCCTAATCTAGAAGAAACGGTCATAGTTTTAGGAAAAGGGATAGCAGATTTTAAGCAGTTGAGGAGGAAACACTTCTCTCAAAAAAGGATCATGAATCTGTGGAATTTATTACCCTAGAATGTGGTGAATGTCAGGGTACAGAGTAAATTTGGGATACACAGATTCTTAAATTAGTAATGGGTCGAAGAGTGATGAAAAATGACAAGGCAGGCTCAAGGGGCTGAATCATCTACTCCTGCTCCAAGTTCTTAAGTTCTATGTCGCACCTGTGGCTCTTAGTCTTTTTCTCCTCAATCCCAATGGACAGTTACCACCAATTACCATCTTGCATGGAGAATGACAACTTGGGGTACCAGATGAAACTCTGGAAAATCCATGAAAGCACACTGTAGCAAGAAGTGATTTTAGAAAACAAAAAGTGGGTAGAAAATAGAATGAAAACAATTCCCCTTCCATAGTTTACAAGCACAGGAGAAAAAAAAAAGTGTTGTATGATAAACAGTTCAACAGTAGTGATTTATTTATAGGCCTCTCTAACTCCAAAAGAAAGATGACTAATTTTCCAAGTATATAACAAATAAATTGGGTAACACTCCCAATGGCTTAGTGCTTGATAGATTGTTGCATCAAAAAAAATGCAATTGCTCATGAGACAATTAGTTTAAAAACTTCTGGCGTCCAAAAAAAGATTTTTTTTTAAATCAAATCTATTTATTTGAAATACATAATTGTCCCCATCTTAATTCAATTGTCCACTTGGAGAAGTTGATATGCTAATTAAATCACATTTGGAATGAAAATATTTCCACATATTCTCTCATTTTAAAAAAAAAGGCTTCTCAAACAATCATCTGGAAGCTTAAGAGATCTAGAATCAAGGAAGTATGAAACATGTAAAATGTAAATATTTATTATTTCAAAGTAATCCTCAAAACAAGGCCACAGAACATTATGGATGCCTGCCCAAAACATACTTGGAGTAGGTAGCAGGAAAATATTTACTGGGGGTGCGGGGGGCAGGCAAAATACTTCAAATAATCCATTAAACAATACTTGTATCAAAATACTGGGTTTATTGAAAACAATTAATCCAATCATGACATTTTAATAATTAGACCAGAAAGAAAAACCATTGGCAAAGTTAAGTTACACCATGGCTGTCATAAATTAAGTAGAGGGATATTTTAAGTGGAAACATTGTACCAAAGGGATGAACAAAATATTTCCATTCTTTTAACCATGGTTGTATATGACTTTAGCTCAATTGATGACAGGCCTGGGTCAAAGGGTCATCAGTTCAGGCTCCACTCGGATTTAGTTAGATAATAGAGATAACAACAAAACAGTTGAATTAGTGCTATATTAACAGGCACTGACTGTCCTTTGTCTCTTGGTGCCAGCACTTCAAATCCACAGGGGTTTCTACACCAACATATATCCTGCAAAGACCAAACAATTGGCCACTGAGGCCACTGTTTATGCACAATTGCCAGCTGCATCCACATATGTGGGTAGTTGGAGGCACTGGATATTGCAAAAGGCAATGGGCACAGAACATTTTCACAATAGTACTGAAGATTTTCTGTTCCAGTACAGCTACAACATGACATCAACCTAACAAGGTCAAAAATTGCCCAGATATGCTTTGTACATAGAAAAAGGAGGACAAAAATCCAACCCAAATCAGTTACCACCACTAGTCTATTCTTGATCAGCAAAATGACAAAGTATCATCAAGTGCTATCAAGCAGCACTTAGCAACAACCTGCTTACTGATGCCCATTTTGAGTTCCACCAGTGCAACTCAGTTCTTGACCTCATTGGTGCATGTTTGAACCAAGGCTGCAAAGAGCTGAATTCCAGACGTGAGGGGAGAGTGACATCAAGGCTGCATTTGACTAAATGTGGGATGAAGGAGCCCAAGCAAAACTAGAATCAATGAGAATCAGTGGTAAACTCTTTGCTCATTGGAGTCTCACCTGGCACAGAGGAAGATGGCTGTGGTTGTTGGAAGACATTCATATCAGCTCCAGGATCTCTCTGCAGAAGCTCCTTAGGGTAGTGCTGTATGCCTAACCAGCTTCAGCTGCTCCAGCAATGACCTTTCCTCCATCTTAAGGTCAGAAGTGGAGACGTTCACTGACAATTGTGCAATGTTCTGCACCATTCATGACTCCTCAGATTCTGAATTAGTCCATATTCAAAACACACAATCTGGATAATATCCAGGCTTTAGCTGACAGGGAGCAAGTAATATTTGTGCTACACAAGTGCCAGGCCATGACCATGTCCAACAAGAAACAAACAAACAAACAAACAAACCATTGCCCCGAGATATTCAATGATACTACCATCAAGTCTCCCATAAAATCAACATCCTGGGGGTCACCATTATCCAGAAAAAGAGATCTAGTCCAGTCATAAATACAGTGGCTACAAATAGGTTCAGAAGAGATTTACCATAATGTTGCCAGGTATGGAAGGTTTGAGTTATAGAACATAGAACATAGAACAATACAGCACAGAACAGGCCCTTCGGCCCACGATGTTGTGCCGAACTTCTATCCTAGATTAAGCACCCATCCATGTACCTATCCAAATGCCGCTTAAAGGTCGCCAATGAATCTGACTCTACCACTCCCTCGGGCAGCGCATTCCATGCCCCCACCACTCTGGGTAAAGAACCCACCCCTGACATCTCCCCTGACATCTTCACCTTAAATTTATGTCCCCTTGTAACACTCTGTTGTACCCGGGGAAAAAGTTTCTGACTGTCTACTCTATCTATTCCTCTGATCATCTTATAAACCTCTATCAAGTCACCCCTCATCCTTCGCCGTTCCAACGAGAAAAGGCAGAGAACTCTCAACCTATCCTCGTACGACCTACTCTCCATTCCAGGCAACATCCTGGTAAATCTTCTCTGCATCCTCTCCAAAGCTTCCACATCTTTCCTAAAGTGAGGCGACCAGAACTGCACACAGTACTCCAAATGTGGCCTAACCAAAGTCCTGTACAGCTGCAACATCACCTCACGACTCTTGAATTCAATCCCTCTGCTAATGAACGATAATACTCCATAGGCCTTCTTACAAACTCTATCCACCTGAGTGGCAACCTTCAAAGATCTATGTACATAGACCCCAAGATCCCTCTGTTCCTCCACCTGACCAAGAACCCTACCATTAACCCTGTATTCCGCATTCTTATTTGTTCTTCCAAAATGGACAACCTCACACTTGGCAGGGTTGAACTCCATCTGCCACTCCTCAGCCCAGCTCTGCATCACATCTAAGTCCCTCTGCAGCCGACAACAGCCCTCCTCACTGTCCACAACTCCACCTATCTTTGTATCATCTGCAAATTTACTGACCCACCCTTCGACTCCCTCCTCTAAGTCATTAATAAAAATTACAAACAGCAGAGGACCCAGAACTGATCCCTGCGGAACTCCACTTGTAACTGGACTCCATGCTGAATATTTACCATCTACCACCACTCTCTGACTTCGACCGGTTAGCCAGTTTTCTATCCAATTGGCCAAATTTCCCTCTATCCCATGCCTCCTGACTTTCCGCATAAGCCTACCATGGGGAACCTTATCAAATGCCTTACTAAAATCCATGTACACTACATCCACTGCTCTACCCTCATCCACATGCTTGGTCACCTCCTCGAAGAATTCAATAAGACTTGTAAGGCAAGACCTACCCTTCACAAATCCGTGCTGGCTGTCCCTAATCAAGCAGTGTCTTTCCAGATACTCGTAAATCCTATCCCTCACTACCCTTTCCATTACTTTGCCTACCACAGAAGTAAGACTAACTGGCCTGTAATTCCCGGGGTTATCCCTATTCCCTTTTTTGAACAGGGGCACAACATTCACTACTCTCCAGTGTCCTGGTACCACCCCCGTTGCCAGTGAAGACGAGTTATGAAGAAAGGCTGGGACCTTTTTTACTGGAGCTGAGGGGGTTTTTAAAAATTCATTTGTGGGACTTGGGTGCCTCTGGCTGACCAACATTGATAGCCCATCTCTATTTGCCCTTGAGAAGGTGGTCAGCTACTTCTTGAATCACTGCAGTCCACTTGCTGTGGGTTGACCCACAATGCCAATAGGGAGGGAATTCCAGGATTTTGACCCAATGACTGAAAGAATAGCAGTATATTTCCAAATCAGGGTGGTAAGTGACTTGGAGGGGAACTTGCAGGTGGTGATGTTTCCAAGTACCTACTGCCATTGTCCTTAGAGGTAGAAGGAGTCATGGGTTTGGAAGGTGCGGTCTTTGACTTTTTAGGTGACATTATAGAGGTTTACAGTCACAAGATGTATAGATAGGGTTAATGGTAGGTGCCTTTTCCCTTGTATGGGGATTTCAAGACTATGTGGCATATTTTTAAGAGGAGAGGAGAGAGTTGTTTTTTTAAAAAAAGGGATTTTTAAAAATTCTACAGAGGTTAGTTCATATGTGGAATGGACTATCTGAGGAAGTGGTGGATATGGGAACAGCTACAACGTTTGAGACATTTGGATATGTACATGAATAGGAAAGGTTTGGACGGATATGGGCCAGGAGCAGGCAGGCGAAACTCGTTTATAGTTTACAGTTATGTTTGTTATGGATTGGTTGGACTGAAGGATTTATTTCTATGCTGTTTGATTCTAAATGCAGGTCAGAGGCTAGGAATACTGTGGTGAGTAACTCCTGAAAGAACTGTGGATCCTGTAAATCAAACAAAAAAAGTTGCTGGAAAAGCTCAGCATATCTGGTAGCATCTGTGTAGAAAAATCAGAGTTAAAATTTTGGGTCTTCTGTGGAAGAGTCATTCAGCCTGAAATATCAACTCCGATTTCCCTCCACAGAAATCTGCCAGACCTGCTGAGCTTTAAGCAATTTCTATTTTTGCTGTGGCGAGTAACTCACCTCCTGACTCCCTCCACCGCCTGTCCTGACCTCCTCACCTCACCGCCTGTCCACCATCTGCAAGGCACACGTCAGTGAGATGAAATACTTGCCTGGGTCAGTATAGTTCCAACAACACTCAAGGAGCTGGACATCATCCAGGACAAAGCAGTATACTTGACTGGTAACACACCAGAAGCATCATTCCCTCCACCACCAACACTCAGTATACACTGCTGCTCCTATCTACAACTTACACTGCAAAATTCACAAACGATCCTTCAACAGCAGCGTCTAAAGCCTTGAAACACTTCTATCCAGAAGGACAAGATCAGCAGATACATGGGAACACCTCCTCCTAGAAGGTCCCCTCCAATCTACTCACCATCCTGGCTTGGAAATATATCGCTGTTCCTTCGTCGTCACTGGGTCAAAATCCTGGAATTTCCACTCTGGCATTGTGGGTCTACCTATAACATATGGACTGCAGCGGCTCACCACCACCTCAAGGGCAACTATGGATGGCAATAAAAGGTGCACAACCATAATGCCCATGTTCCAAAAGTAAAATTTGAAAAAAGATTTCCTAAGTACTTCAGAAGCAATTAACTGGTTTTTGAGAGGTCATTAGTCAAGAGAAAGATGATCACCAGTGAGCAATGAAAAACCTAAGAGCAGGGAAAAGCGACTCATTGATTTCTTCAACAGATATTCTGAAATAGATTTAGAGTTTTCTTCTAATTAGCAGTCGGAGCTCCAGTTTCATCCAAAAGACAATACAACAATGGAGAACTCCTTTAATGTTAACATAGATTATGTATTTAGATCCTGCTGTTGGAAATAAACCAATGATTTTTCTGACTCAAGCAAATGTTTCTAATAAACCAAACTGACAAAGAAACATTATAAAGTATTCTTGTAGAATATAGTTGATCGAGAAACACTGCAATTCTCTTACAATAGTGCTGTTGATCCTGTCCTCTGGAAAATTAACCATGTCATTGTTTTTCAGGTTGCACATAGTACAACATATCCAACTCCACAAATCACAAGGTATCCACGCAGAAAGAAAATCGCCAAAGTTAACTCCATAAATCAGGTGGTAATGCATCAAACAAGAACTAGTATATTAGGCTTTAGCACGATATAGCAAATCACCAGACCAGCAGGAATAAATGCACAACAATATCTAGACACTGATTTTATTTGTTGCTGCAGTCAAGAAAAGCCACTACTGATATCAGACAACAGATTTGTGGTATTTTCTGAGGATACATAAAACTCAATTTTGTTGAAATGTCTACTCAAAGGCTATATTATAGAGCTGGACAGATGGGTTTCACAAGCAGGCTTGTGGAATTTTAACTTTAATCTCACATCCTTATCTAATCAAGCATTTACAGAAATTATATGGAAAACATTCATGAAGGTTTACTTTAATAAACCTTTTAACCCACAGCCTAACCACCTGCTTAATTAGTATTTGTTACAAAGTTACAGTACTGTGGCTAAATGCCAAATTCAGATCAATTCCCAGGATATTATTTATAAAACACACATCTTAGTCATCAGGAACTTACACAGAGGCCCTTAGCACAAAGATATGTTAGAAAGAGCGATTCCTGACCTACATGAAACGGGCAGCTGAGAAAGTGGAAAAATTACAAAAGGGCATCTTCTCCTTTTAAAGAAAAGCTCTACCAAGTGTAAGGCAGGAAGCTAGCCAAGGAACATATTCCTTTTGAGAATACTGCTGTAGCAGTGTGACAAGTATGCTAGTTATAAAGGTGTTTTCCTGTTCCATAAAATGTAGATGTTACATGACAATAATAGTGTTCAAAAAGATATAATTGGAGAGGTGTGGGATACAGAAAAAATGCAAGTTATTGGTATTGAATACAGAAGGATCTTCTGTTCCAATTTAAATTACAAATTACAGGAATTCAAGCTAAATTCATACCTCAGGTTATTCAATTCACAGAGTAGAACAAAGGGAAAGATTAAAACTTTAACAAATTTCTAAGGAGCAGAAATTTGAAAGTCAATTCCTATCAGTAATTAAGTATCATCAGGATTTAAATCTTGCAAGTTAGTCCAATTCAGTAGCATTTACTTTGAAAATGCTTAAAAGATGATTAAAGTCAAAATTCCACTTGTCATATTGGTTCTGCTTATGAAAAATTGTTCTCTAAACAGCAAGTCTCCAATTAATTCAACTTATTTCTTCCTTTCCCACCACTCCATCCACAATTCTCCAAAGTTGGCAGTTTCACAGGACCAAAGGAGCTTTAACTTTGTCAGCCATCTCTTTTCCAAGAAGTTTTTCTATAATTGCAAGGCCAAATTCGAAACTGGTGCCAGGTCCCCTGCTGGTAAGAACGTTCCCATCTATCTCCACACGAGCTTCAGAATAAATATAATGATCTGAAAGGGAATAAAGCAAAGCAGAGCAAACTTTTAACAATACTGATATAGTATTAAAGCTATGGGTACTGGTGATGAAACAAGCTTGATTGAAAACATCTTGAATAAAAGTTCAAAGGTCTTGGAATAACATTGCAATTCCATCTACTTCACTGGGTTGATCCATTCAATTTATCCAGATATCGACCAGTTTAAGTTCAGACATTTAACACAGTATTGCTGAAAAATTTATAAAAGTTGCATTCAAGAACAAAAAAAAATTAGACTTCAACTGGATTCACAGAGCTTTTGGCATTGAAGCCAAGATCAAATTAATTTTTCAAAACCATAAGACCAAAGCGGAAAGGCTTCCTTAGAAGGAACATGTAGGATGGAGAAGAAACCACAGCAAAAAGTTTATCTTGTGCATACCAGAGCAACATTTTTCAGTAGGAAATCTTCCAACCGTATACAGGAGCAGGAGAAAAGCAGACCAATTTTCCAGACTATTTCCCCCAGTAGAGAGCCAAGTGAAATACTGCACCACTTCAGGAAGGCAGCTTAAGAGTAATTAATGATGGGCAATAAAATGTTGGACCGGCCAAGGACACCCACATCCCATGAATTAATAAAACAAATACTTTACTGCCACCCATCTGAGTGTTGCAGAATTGACAAAATCAAAACTAGCAGCTTCTGGTCTGTATAGTCAGTTGAGAACACAGAAGTTGCAAGCAGTGGATTCAGACAGGAAGCTAAATGCTTTTAAAGATTTTAAACAAGAGATTTCATTAATTAACTTCATTAATTTAAATATAGCATTAAAATAAATAGGAATCACACACTAACATTAAAATTTGATCATAAAAGATGGTGGCAAGCCTTCCTACCAGGTTGTTAAAAGAAAAATGCATACTAGATACCAAGCATGTATCTGACCCCTTACCTCCATTCATCACTTTGTCCTTAGCAAGAGGATGGCTTGTGACTTTCTTCCCATAGCCTATTTCATGAGCCAATAGAGCTGTGGGGCCTGCAAAACAAAACAGAAGAATCATCATCATATGGAACACAAAACATTAACTATTTCTTTCTCCACAGATGCTACCAGACCTGTTGAGTATCTTTAGCACTTTGTTTCTAAAATAAAGATTTTTTAAAAAGGTGTTTTTTTTTTGCACAACTTGTCACTAAAAATCTGGTTAAACAACAATGCATGTAACTATACTGATTAATCTGGCTTACGGTTTTGAAGATTTTGTAGCTCAGTCTCACAATCTGAAGTTTACATTAACTGAAAGAAATCACTGTAAACATCAAAAATGCAAGTGAAATAAAATCCCTGAGCTCAAGAGCAAGCGGAAGAAAAGTAAATGCCTTCCTGAGAGAGACGGGCAGCTAATGGGCATGGGTTCTCGAAGAAGTTGGACCCGCAGTAAATTCTGCATCTTCAAGTATGAAAATATTTGTGCAGAATTTATATGCATATCACAATGCCACCTCAAACTCTTTTCTTTCTCTTCTTAGAAATTCACAAGAGTCCTTGGAAATGCAAAAGTCTTTTGGTACAGGCTTCCACATTAGCGGGTTTGTGCCTTTTCTAAGAGTGTTTAGAAAAATGACAATCCTCAGCACAATGTAAACTAAAACACTGACCTCAAGCTGGAGGAGGGAGATAACCAGACATCTTGAAAATCTGTCCTGTATTCATTGGTTAAAAAGATGATTTGCATAGAGAAAACAATCAGTACCTAGAAATAAATATATTTATCAAGTCCTTGTTAAAAGGGTAGTGCTCGCCAGGCAACTGTCTTCATCAGACAGAAGGTGGAGAAAGACTCCCCTAAATAATACAGATAGAGAACAGGGTGCCTCCCATATAATTTGGGGTCAACACACACTGCATCAACCCTTTGTTTGCACTCTAGTATCAGTGAACTGCCCTCATTTTCACAGGTTATACACTTTTCCTGTCTATTTAGCCAATACAGGACATCTAAAATGACTGCTTCTTAATAAGACCTTATTAACAGTTGACTAGATATTTTGGATAACTATAGTCCCAAATTACAACGTTTCGTGGCATTCTGAAGGCACTAGACTATGGTAGAGTTTATAATGGAATGCTGCCTATAAACACAGGCTCCAGTATTTAAGATTAATTCCACACAACACTGGAAAAGGAAGTGGGGGGGGGGGGGGGGGGGCGCGGTGGGAAGGAGGGGGAGGGAAATTGAGACCTCTTGCAGAAATACAGGAGAGGTGCCAGACAACTGGAGGGGGGCTAACGTTGTACCTTTGTTTTAGAATGTTTGTAAGAAGAAACTAGGGAACTACAGACCCGAGAGTCTGACTTCAGTTGTGGGTAAGTTGTTGGAGCTGATTATACAAGATAGGATTTATGGACATTTAGAGGGGCAAAAATTGATTAGGTGTAGTCAACATGGTTTTGTGTGAGGAAAGTCATGTCTTACAAGCTTGATTGAGTTTTTTTTGAGGAAGTTATCAAAACGATTGATAAGGGTACAGCAGTAACCCCTGTTTACTTGGATTTTAATACAACCTTTGACAAGGTTCCACATGGTAGATTAATTAGTAAAGTTAGGTCACATGGGATTCAGGGTGAACTTGCCAATTAGATACATAATTGGCAGTAGACAGAGTTGTGGTGGAGGATTGTTTTTCCGACTGGAGGCCTTACACCAGCAGTGTTCCACAAGGATCAGTTCTGGGTCCTCTTTGGTTTGTCATTTATATTAATGATTTGGATAAGAATAGAGAAGGCATGGTTAGCAAGTTTGCAAATGAGACCAAAATTGATGGCATAGTAGACAGTGAAGAAGGTTTTCTAAGATTACAAAAGGGATCTTCATCAAAGGGTCAATGGGCTGAAAAATGATTGATAGAGTTCAGTCTGATTAAATACAAATATTGCATTTTAGTACATTACCCCCTTTCCATCAGAAAAAAACTGGCAATAAGAGTACACAGTTTTCAAGAATAATAAATAAGCATTGGATTTTCTTAACAAGGAAATGTAAGTGGGCTGCAGGTTTGCAAACTCGATTGTCTTAGTGTCAATAGCAAACCATGGTAGTCTGAAGGCTTCAAGGTAACAGAATGTCATCTTTCTTCACAATCCATTCATGCTGATGTGACTATAACCATATGAAAGAGCTGTTTAATGTTCTGAAGGTCAGAACAAAGGATAAATAAATGAAACCTCCTTTCAGCTATCATCTTGGGGGTTGAAACATGCACTCCAAATATTAATACATTTGCTTTGTCAGATGTGACAGACTAATTATACCAAGTATATGTAATAAATCATGTAAGATTTATTAGAAAGTTATATTTGGTTAATGGAACAAATATGAAATGAATAAAAAGGATCATCTTTGCAGGTGTCAGTGCAGTGCAAGTGTCTTTTCACTGTTGCACAGCTTAAAAATGTGTTGCTGGAAAAGCGCAGCAGTTCAGGCAGCAAAGGAACAGGAGAATTGACATTTCAGGCATGAGCCCTTCTTCAGGAATGAGCAACTGTCTATTGCACATTCAAGAGACAAATCACTGGACTACGAAGATTCTGCCCACAACATACAACTGAGCAACTATTTCAATAAGCTGGTCAGGGGATGTGAAGAAATGTGAAATATGCCACATAAATACAAGTTCATTGCCTTTAGTTAGGACCGCAGTAAACATGGGGACCAGATTGGCATTCACTCAGGAACAACTATGGTGTATCTAAATTTAAAAATTCTGTGGGGAAAAAAAAGAAAAAATTCTTTCAGAGCTAACAAGGTGACATTTTATAGATAATTGAACATATGTAACAGAATCAGCAGTTGACTTAACATCCTGATGTACCTGTAGCAGTCAAAACCCCAGTGTTTTTCTCGTCCTTCCAAGTGGCCCTTATATGTACCACTGATTAAAGACAGAATTACTTTGTGCTATTCCATTATCTTCCAGCAAAAAGAACTCCGCAGCAGCACAAGTGACAAGGAATTGGAGGGATATGTCGTGCAGAAAAATGCTCGATTATTCTCAAAATAAAGAGTCAGTGCTTGCAAATAACCCTTTAGTCTTTCTGCATCCTAATGCCAATATTGCATTGACTACAATAAAGCTTCTGCTTGGAGGTTTATCCGGAGAGAGAGAGACAGGTAAGGAGTCAGTTAGGCTCAATGCATCTTGAGGAAAATGCTGAGTCAGAGTCATTTGGTTGTTTACACAGGCTACCAAATCAGTCCACAAGGTTGCAGACAGGGTCATTCAACCACACAACACACAACAGACTTTATGTAGCATCCCAGCTTCCATAACCCTTATGTTTGTTGATCCCCACAGAATAGCTTTCCCAGGTGTTGGGCTCAGAAGCCTTTCAAGCTAAACCCTACAAGCGGGAATAAGCTCACTTTAAAATTAGCTGATGCTTATACTTGAATCTCCATCTAATGGTGTCCAACACTCTCAGTCGGATCATCAACAAGATTAACTGGCCAAGGAATGACCCTGCTTTTCTTCAGTCTCATGCCTCTTAGTGGCCAGGAATGGGGCAGTGCTCAGAAAAACCACTAAACATTGTCTTTCGAGAATGGATGCTGAGCAACTCTACCCAGGAAGTACTGTGGTTAGCAAACAAGACAAATGGGTGTTGTAAAGATACCACAAAGACATTTAAAAGCTGAGAGAAACATGAACTAACCAGACAGGCACTTTAGCACTTTATACAAGTGTTGCAGGTTTAAATCTTGCAGATGGAAAAGCAAACAGAGGAAAGAACACTAGGTTGCTCATATTGCAATGAGGTTACTTGAAGTCAACACCTCAAAAAAAGGTTCACCTCACACCATGCTTCCAGTGCAGACTCTATTCTGTTCTTGCAGTTCTTCCATCACATTGTCCTGATGTCAAATTTGACAATGGGACCCCCTTCTTCCATAATCGAGGACTTTTCAGCACCACAGTTGACTGAAGGCGCTCAGCTGGATCTGACCCATAATTCTGCGCTTCAAACCTCATGCCCTCTCTTCCCTCCAACAGGTATAGGGTCCCACTTGTCCTTATCTACCGTCTCACCAGCATTCACATTAATTATGCACCATTTCTTTCACCTCCAGCAGGATACCACATTCTCCTCCCTTCCCTTGTCAGCCTTCCGCAGGATCTGTCCCTTCTGGACCATCCTGGTCAACCCTTCCTTCACTCCCAATACCTCCCTGCAATCGCAGAAGGTGCGAAACCTGCCCGTCTACTTCCAGGTGAAGTAATATTTTATCTGCACTTCACGCAATCTATTCTACTATATTTCCGCTCACAATGTAATCTCCTCTACATCGGGGAAATGAAGGGCAGACCAGGTGATTGTTTTGCAAAACACCTATGTTCTGTCCACTCAAAAAAAAAATTCTTGAGCTTCCAGTTGCCTGTCACTTCAATACACCATGTTCCCTAGCCAACACCTGTTTCAAGCTCACTGTAGCACTCCAACAAAGCACTTCATTTTCCACTTGGAAGTCTGCAGCCTTTTGGCCTTTATATCACATTCAACAATTTTAAGGCTGAAGCACCTTCTCCCATATCTTTACCTTAACCCCCAAACACCAGGCCTTGTCATCACATGGGCTGCTACCACACACAACCCATTGTCAACTACTAATAGACCCCATTAGCACATTCATTCTCCCAGGCTGACCTCAGGAATGGCAGATGGAGTTTAATTCAGATAAATGCAAGATGTTGCATTTTGGCAAGACAAACCAGGGCAGGACTGACAATTAGTGGTAGGATCCTGTTGTTGAACAGAGACCTACAGGTTTGGGTACATAGTTCCTTGAAAGTGGCGATACAAGCAGAAAGGTTGGCAAAGAGGGAGTTTCGCATGCTTGCTGTCATTGGTCAGAGCATCAAGTACAGGGGCTGCTAAGTCATGTTACAGCTGTACAAGACATTGATAAGGCCACATTTGGAGTACAGAGTACAATTCTGGTTGCCTTGCATTAGGAAGAATGTTAACAAACTGGAAATAGTGCAACAAAGATTTACAAGGATGTTACAAAGACAGGAGGGTTTGATTTATAAGGAGGTGATCATTTTACATTTTTTTGGGGGGGGGGAAAAAAAAAAAGAGAAAAAATTTTAAAAAGAGGGGCCTTATAGAGGTTTATAAAATCGTGAAGGCAGAGATAAGGTGAATTGCTAAGACCACACCCTGCCTAGAACCTCCAATATTCTATGGAGGAAGTCAGATAAATTTATATAGACTACAGATAAAACACAATCTTTCTGGTCAGTATGGCATTTGCTTTCAACCAAGTCAAGGGAAGTTAGCACAGGGAGTTTCATACACACAAGTCAAGAAAGCCATACCTGCACAGATAGCAGCTATCAAACCATTCCGGCAATCCTGGTCCTTCAGCACTTCCTTTACAGCTGGAGACTGACAAGAATAAAAAGTAAAAGCTTCAATTAAGATACTGCGAATTGGCACATGCTAATAGTTTCTATGGCAGGTACATTTCTTATTTGTCAGGAAACAAGTTGCATTTTCTATTTTATGACATGTTCTCAGGTTCTGTAATATGGTCCAAAAAGCTGTTCTAAAAGTTGTAAAGTATAAATGAACAGAGATATTGGTATTTATACACTGAACTCCTTCAAAAAAAAAACAGAAAAAAAAATAGTTCAGGACAAAATGATAAGGTGGTTAAAAACAAAAAGTTGTGAGATTTATAAATTAAGGCAGAGACTATAAAAGCAAAGATCAGCTATAACTCTAAATTACTGATTAGTCCTTAGCTGGAGTACTGTGGACAACTCTAGACCCTAGACTGAAAAATGGTTCAATGGCATTTGAAAGGTTGCAGATTTACCTCAGTTATGAGGAAAAGGTTTGAAAAGTCATCATTCTTGTTGAAACTGAGAAAGTCAAGAGGTGATCGAGGAGAGGCTTTCAAGAGCAGGTATATGGGTTAGTAGCAATAGGCAGGTAGAGCTAGTTGATACTAGGTGTACAGACTATTCACCAGTGGAGTTTTTCCCAGCTGGATGTGGTCATTTGGCACATTCGTTTTAGACATCTTTGGTTGACCTGTTTGCCTAAACAACTGAAATTATAGCTCAAATATAATTAACTGACCAAAAACACTTGGGACTTGAAAATGTTCAACATAAATGCAAGTTCTTTCTTTGGTAGAACACAATAGTAGGAATGGATCATATGGCTCTTTCAGCCTGCTCCACCTTTCAACAGAATTATGATGGAACTTGGGCTTCAAATCCACTTCCCTACCTCACTCCCCAATATTCTTAGATTCTCCTGAGACATTGTCTTACAGGTTTTCAATGATGGAGCAGCTACAACACTCTGCAGTAGAGAACACCAAAGATACACAACTATTCAGGGAAGTAATTTATTCTCATCTAAGTTCTAAATAGATCAGCACCTTAGCCCAAGACACTGGTCCATGCTTTAGAGCCCCCAACCAGTAGAAACAAATCTTTTGCATCTATCCTATCAAGCCCCTTCAGAATCTTGCATTTATTCTTATTCTTCAAAATTCCAGAGAAAATAGAAAATCAGTCTCTCAGTAGGAGCAGATATTCCTACAATAGGGACCAATTTAGGAAGTCTTAACTAAGCCACCTACAATGCACATATGTCCTTCCCTAAAAATATAAACCAAAACTGCACACAATATTGCAAGTGTCAACTCACTAAACCCTGTACAATTGTAGCAAGGCTTCCTTATTTCTGTACTCCAATATGCCACTTACCTTAAGTGTTTGGCACACCATATGCTACTTTTCTACATCCAATGTATAAGCACACCAAAGTCTCTGAACATATAAATTTTAACCTATCAAAATATATTCTGCTTTTCTATTCTGGTAACCAAATAAATAACTTCACACTCCTATCTTCCACCTTATTTCCTGCTCACCTAACCCATTTCAGACCCGTTGTAGCCAGTGTCCTCCTCACAACCTGCGTTTTCACTTAGTTTTTGTATCAAAAGTTGATAAACCAAAAGGACAAGAAACAATGTCACCCATTAGGTGGTGTTTCTAACAGTAACAAACAAAAAAAATTATGGAACAAGATACAGAATCTCAAAAATTCAAATAATTCTGTTATTCTATTTGAACTCACCTCAGATAAGTTCTGGGCGCCGAGGTTTCCTCCAGGTAATACAATCACATCATAAGGACCCTGCAAAAAGCCACAAACTAGCTGTTAATCAAATTTGTGCTAACTGTTTAATTATTGACTGTGTGTTCAGCTTTACTGGTAGAATCATAAAGGAGAACCTAATGCCATGAAGTGAAAGTGAACAAACCCACTTAAACGTCAACACACAGATAGAATAAATTGAACAGTGGCTTTTGGTCCTGAAGTTTTTTACTTCACCTAGGCACTGCAAAAAAAAAAGCAACAATTATAACAGTAAGAGTTATTCTTAGCCACAGAAAAACTAACATAAGAACACAGAACTCAAAACAGTCACTGCTAATTTCTAAGCCCACAAATGGATATACTGCATTGCAGGTGGATCAGCCATGATCTCATTGAACGGTAAAGCAGACCCAATGAGCTGAAGGGCCTTTCTGTGCTCCTCTTACTATGGTCTTACAGAAGCAACCCCTAGCTATTCAACTGCAGAAGCCATTGCAAATCCTCTATCTCAAATCGTCTAACTAATAACCAGCCTACAACAATAATACTTAGAGATGAAGGAAGATCAGTATTTTAATTTTGGTACAGTTAAGATACAAGTACAAAAGTTAATAGTTGCGTAATAAACTAACCTTTAATCGTGCCCAAGACTAAAGCTTTATTGGTTTGTTATTTGTGCAGGAAATCACAAGATTTACAGTTTACAGGAATTAGGATGGTGTACAGGATCAGGAATGGGCAATAAACACAGGCCTCATCACCAGAGCTTATGCTGCATGAAATTTTTATTTAAAAAGTGCTATTGAAATATTTCAAGGCTGTGAAGAATGAAGACATAGCTCAGCATCATAACTATCATGAACAATTTGGGTATGTCTGGAATGACCCATGAACTGTGAATTTATATAGCACATTTAATTTCCTTTTTAAATGGAACACACACAAAATAAAACTTAAGACATAACTAAAGCTTTACTGCTGATTAAGCAAGAGCAAAGGTTAGCTTAAAACTTATTGTTCAAAACAAAGTAAAAAATGACAATTAACTAAAGATACAGAAGGTTAAAGTAAGTACAATTACAAGATACTTATAAAAAATAAGGAAGATCTATTATTGCAGGTTGGTTACTAGCTCAAAGATTTGGAGGTAAAGGGTTATGTAGTTAACAGCTGGGTTGTTGCTTCAATAAGATGGGAAGAGCAGAAATAGGCCATTCAGCCCATTAAGTCTGGTCTACTATTCAATGAGGGCATGGCTAAACAATCCTCAACTCCACTTTCCTTCCTTCTCCCATAATCCTTGAATATATTAAGAATTGAATATTCTTAAATTTACAGCTTTGAATATATTTAAAATGAACCAACCTCCACACTCCTCTGCAGTAAAGAATTCCACAGATTCACTATCGTCAGACGGAATTCCACTTTGTCTCAGTCTTAGAATGTACACTTAAGAGTATGCCCTCTCATCCTAGAATCTCCCACAAGGGAGAACAATCTTTCTGCACCTACATTGTCAAATCCCTTAAGTATTTTTAAGGTTTCAATAAGGTCACCTCTCATTCTTCTACATTCCTACAAGTATAGGCTCAATCTATGCAATGTGCCTTCATAAGACAGACAAAGTCTCTCCACACCTGGTAACACTTAGTGAACTTTCTCTAGATTGCCTCGAATACCATAGATCTTTTCTTAGATAAAGAAACCAAAACTTCAGAGTGTCCAGCTGTGGTCAGGCCTGTGCCTGGTGTAGATTTAGCAAACAGTTCACAGCAAGTCAATGAACAGAACACATTCGGAGGAAGAATACAGTCTCTTCTATTTTGCTTTTACACAATTGGGAGGTTGTAGCCCTACCAGGCAAAGTTCTCCAAGTTGCACAACTGAGCACATGCATTGCTGCTCAGAGGGGCCACGCACACCAATTGGTGTGTTGATACCATCCACAGCATTGTTTTCTGGTTCTGGAAATCACTAATATACATGGACCTCAGCAGTCCAGTCTGAAGAAACAAAATTTAATCAGGATAGCTGCTTGTACCCTAGTTCGGTAAAACAGACCTTCGGTAGTTTGCCTTTTCTCAGCACTCTGTTGGAAATAATCTCTCTCCCTTGGATGGTGTCTCTCAGAGATCCTCTTGAAGTTTTGCTTAAAGTTGGTGTCTGTGTTTATTGTAAAGATTGAAAGCTTAAGATTGCTGCTTTATTAACTTTTGATGAATTATTGTTCCTCAAAGCATAGCCAATTATGCTTCAATGCCTTGGAGGAGTACTTCTAGTCCATCTCCTCAGAAGCTTTGAATTCTCATCTTTAAAAGGATCCAATCTGTTATTAAGGGGTTACTGAATTCAAAATGCCTCCCTTTATGATTAATGCTATGATAACAAACCAGTTTTGGCAACAGCAAATTAAGGAGAGTCATATCCAGGGACAACCTTGCAGGACAAATGTTCATTTTTACAGACATATTGGCCTTCTTTATAAACTGGACTAAGTAAATTGTTGTGACACAGCTAAAAGGCCAAACAAAATGGAGACCAAACACCAGCAAGCAATCTTACACATCTTCACTCCTCTATTGGGTTATCTAAACATGTGCTGAATCTCAAAAATTAGAATACACAATGTGATTACTTAAGATTTTCATCTTGAGATGTGAAACAACAATTCAAGTACGGATTGACTAGTGCTTAAGTTGTAAATGGGGTTGAAGGATTAAACAACTAACGGGAGGAGGCAGATAAATGATCAGTCCCTTCGTCAATTATGGCAGAGTCCAGCAGTGAGTGAAAGTCAAGACTGAAACATTTGCAACCACGATCAGCCAGAAATACCAAATGGAGCATCTATCATCGGTTCCCAATGTCACAGTTGCTATAGCAGTACCTGTTCAGCAAGACCCTGCATACTGATGCCCAGTTTGGGTTCTGCTAGGAGGACTCCGCTCCTTTGCTCAAATATAAGCAACACAGATAAATTCGAGAAGGGGGCTGGAAGTGACAGTCCTTGATATCAGGCCACATTTGACCAAGTTTGACATCGAAAAGCCCGAGAAAAACTGGAGTCAATGGGAATCAGGAAGAAAAATCTCCAATGACTGAAGACATACCCGGAATACAAGAAAATGGTTGTTGGAGATCAGATTGCTCAAGACCAGACCATCTCTGCCAAAGAGTTCCTCAGGGTAGTATCCTTGGCTCAACAATCTTCAGATGCTTTATCAAGAACCTTCCCTGCATCAATGATTGCTCAATGTTCAGCACCATTCACAACTCCTCAGATACTGAAGCAGTCCACATCCAAATGCAATCCAAACCTGGACAATATTCAGGTTTGAGGAGCAAGTGAGGACTGCAGATGCTGGAGATCAGAGCTGAAAATGTGTTGCTGGAAAAGCGCAGCAGGTCAGGCAGCATCCAAGGAACAGGAGAGTCGATGTTTCGGGCATAAGCCCTGAAGAAGCCCTTCCTGAAGAAGGGCTTATGCCCGAAACGTCGATTCTCCTGTTCCTTGGATACTGCTTGACCTGCTACACTTTTCCAGCAACATATTTTCAGCAATAATCAGGTTTGGGCTGACAACGAGCAAGTAACATTTACACCATACAAATGCCAGGCATTATTCAACTCTAACAAGAAACAACTAATCACCACTTCTTAAGTTAATGGCATTCCAAACCCTGCGCCACTAAATTGGACCAGCTATATAAATACAGTTGCTACAAATACAATTCAGGGACTAGGAATACTGTAGCAAGGGGCAGCACGGTGGCTCAGTGGTTAGCACTACTGCCTCAGTGCCAGGGACCCAGGTTCAATTCCCACCTCGGACGACTGTCCGTATGGAGTGTGCACATTCTTCCTGTGTCCACGTGGGTTTCCTCTGGGTGCTCCGGTGTCCTCCCACAGTCCAAAGATGTGTAGGTCAGGCGAATTGGCCATGCTAAATCGCCCATAGTGATAGAGGTGCATTAGTCAGTGGAAAATATGGGTGGGTTACTCTTCGGAGGGTCGGTGTGGATTTGTTGGGCCAAAGGGCCTGTTTCCATTACTTTTTTTTAAAATTCCCTACAGTTATGTACCTCCCAAAGTCTATCCACTATTTACAAACACAAGTCAAGAGTGTGATGGAATAGTCCCCACTTGTCTGAGGAGTGCTGCCCCAACACCACTGAAGCAGCTCGATGTCTATCCAGAACAAAACTGCCCACTTGAATGGTACCACATCCAAAAACAGTCAGCCCCTCCATTCCTGATGCTCAGTAGCAGTAGTACATATTAACTACAAGATGCAATGCAGAAATTCAAAGATCCTTAGCACCTTCCAAACCCATGACCACTGCCAACTAGAAGGGAAAAGACATTAGATACATGGGAACACTACCCATCTGCAAGTTCTCCTCCTAGCCACTCCCTATCTTGACTTGGAAATATATCACCGTTCCTTCATTGTTGCTAGATCACAGTCCTGGAATTGCCTTCTAAGCACACAGACTGCAGTGGTTCAAGAAGGCAGCTCACCAGCACCTTAAGGGCATCAAACATTGCCCAGCTAGCAATGCTCATATCCCACAAGTGAATTAAAAACAAAAATGCCAGCAAATTCAATAAATGTTGTGTGCATTGGATACAACTAAAGCAATGAGCCCTGATAACATCCCAGCTTAGCGAGCTTTGAGAATATTTGTAGCTCAGGTTTAGGTTCAGAATGTAGGTTTGCTCACTGAGCTGGAAGTTTTGTTTCAGACATTTCGTCACCTAGGATTCATCAATGAGCCTCCAGATGAAGCACTGGTGGCATGGCCCGCTTTCTTTTTGTGTTTTGATTTCCCTATGTTTGTGATGTAATTTCCTGTGGCAACATCACTTCCTGTGATATAATTTCTTGTTTTTTATCCCCCCCTCAATGTGTGGTAAATGGAATCCAAGTCAATGCGTTTATTGATGGAGTTCCGGCTGGAATGCCATGCTTCTAGGAATTCTCGTGCATGTCTCTGTTTGGCTTGTCCTTGGATGGATGTGTTGTCCCAGTCAAAGTGGTGTCCTTCCTCATCTGGAAAATTCTCCATTCCTCTGGGAGAAATAAATAATACCAACTTCCAAAAAAAAAATGAAACCAGACAGATCCAACACACCATGCTTCTAAGGATTACTTAAAATTCACAAATCAGGAGCCTCTCTCAGACCCATACTCTTGCTACCTGGAACATCAACTTACAGATTGGCCAAGGAGCTACAAAGACTAAAACACTGAGTAGAAGACTCATGCCACTCCATCCATTCCATGCAAGAATTCCTGAATAAAGATACAAAGATAGAAGAGGATAAAATAATGGTCTCCTTTGACGTAACAGCCCTGTTCACATTCATCAACATCAATCTAGCCAAGGAAACACTGACTACATTATTAGAAGAACCAAAGTCACATACACCAATACCAACTTCATCAGCAAGAACAATGTTGTCAACCTAGTGGACCTATGCCTTACCACCCACTTCACCTTCAACAACAAAACCGACAGACAAGCCAACGGAACACTTGTGGGATCTCCGCTATCAGGGTTCTTAGCAGAGGTAGTAAATCGGAGACTTGAACAAACAGTTCTGCCAACCATCCAACCCAAACTTTGAGTCCGCTACGTGGATGACACCTTTGTCATCACTAAACAAAACAAATTAGAGGAAACCTTCAAGACCATCAATAATACCCTTACTGGCATAAAATTCACTAAAAAAAGAGAAGGAAAACAAACTGCCATTCCTAGATGTTGCAATAGAGCAAACAGCCAATGGGGAACTTCAAACCAGTGTCTACATGGAAACAACACATTCTGAACTACAGAAGCAATCATCCCAACACACACACAAACGAAGCTGCATTAGAACGTTATTTCAACAAGCCATCACACACTGCAGCACACAGAAACTACACAGAGCAGAAGAAAATCACCTATACAGCGTATTCAAAAAGAATGGGTACCCATTTAACACAGTCCGCCAATTGCTCAGCAACAAACCCCAATAAGCAGACAAAACACATCTAGAACCCCTAGCCACTCTCCCCTACAAAGACATCTCGGAAAGGACTGCCAGACTACTCAGACCTCTTGGCATCATGGTAGCCCACAATCCCACCAATAAACTAAAACAGCAGGTAATGAACTTGAAAGACCCTATACAGACAACAAGCAAAACTAATGTCATTTACAAAATACCTTACAAGAACTGCTACACACACTACATTGACAGAAAACTAGCTACCAGGATACATGAATATCATTAGCCACAAAAGACATGACCCACTCTCACTAGTATCCTTACATACCGGTGAGAAGGACACCACTTCAACTGGAACAACACATCCATCCTAGGACAAGCCAAACAGGGACATGCACGAGAATTCCTAGAAGCATGGCATTCCAACCAGAACTCTCAACAAACACTGACTTGGATCCCATTTACCATCCTGAGAAAAAAGTACAGGAAATGATATCACCACAGAAAATTACGTCACCAACCCAAGGAAACCTAAACACAAATAGAAAGTGGATCATGCCACCTCCATCCGGAGGCTCACTGTTATTACCTAGTATGGTGACGAAACATCTGAAAACGAACCTTCCAGCTCAGAGAGCAAACCTACATCCAGAATATCCCAGTTGTTGTGAAGACTTGCAATCCAGAGATGGCAGTGTCTCTAGTCTGTTCTAGCATATGTACGGGACTGACATCTACTTCACAAAAGGTAGAACTTACTCACGTTATGTCATGTCCACAAGAAGCGTAACAAATTCAATCAGCCAATTATCTCCCCATTGGCTAGATATGTGCAGCTCCAACAACACAAGCAGCTCAACAACACCCTAAACAAAGCAGACCTGAATGATCATCATCCCATTTTCCTTAAACTTTCACTCCTTCCACCATTAACACATAATAGCGACAGTGGGCACCATTTGCAAGATGCACCACAGCAACTTGTCAAGGTTCTTTAACAGCATCTTCCAAATCGTGAAGAGGAGTAGCAAGCACTTATGAATCTCACCACCTTAGGAGAATTCTCCTTCAAGTCACACACATCCTGACTTGATAATACATCTGGCTCTCCAGGTCACAATCTCCAAGTTCCCTACCAATGAAAACTATGGATGAACATATAAACACAGGGACCCGAGCAGTTCACTACTCAGTATCTTGAGGACATTTAAAGGAGGGACCTTGCCAACAACAAATTCAATCATATTTTTAAAATTGAAATATTTCTAGGCTGCTCAAAAAAGTGAACAGCTCAGCATTACAGCCAACTGATCCAAAAGGACTTCAGTCTAACAACTATACTCAGCTACCAGGCACCTTGATGTGCACTGAATTTGCATCAACACTGCAATTGTACAAACGCCAATCTGAAAGGAAGTACATGCCAATTGCAAAATGCAGCTGAATTAGATTAGGAATTTAAAGTTAATTGAATGCAGTTTAATTAAGCAGTGCTAAAAAAACTCCCTTTTACCTTTAATTGTCAATGAAGCAAGACAACATACCTGTTTAGCTGCATCTTGCAAGCTGGAGTCAGGACAAATGACTACATCACGACTGCATGTTATAGGCTCTTTACACGTCAGCCCTGCCACTGTTACTGTTATCTGAAATATAAAACATTGATATCAAACAGCAATAAGGCACCTTGAATGCTCAGCTTCTCAGGACTGCCACTGGAATGCTAGTGAAGCAAAAATAAACATTGAAGAATGCTTTCAGCATCCACTTCAACTGTGAGAAAACAAATTCTAGAACAGGGCCTTCCAGACCTGAAAGGAATTTCAACAGATCATAAGGAATGACAAATTAAACATTAGCATTAACAATAGGATCAACGTGAGGAGCAAATTGAGACAATTAAATTGCAATAGCTTCAGAATTCTACATTCTTACCTAATGTAAGGATAGCAGTGGGTAAATGACTTGAGACACAGACCATGGTCCTGTCATCATCATCATAAAAAAATACATAGCAGACACAAGGTACATCCATGTAATATTAACTGGAATTACAGCAAAAGCATGAGACATGTTAGAAAGACAGCTGTCACAGGACTGTCTTACCAATGTACAGGAATAGCAAACTTAAAATGACATCAAGGGAGATGGAATAGAAAGAAATGGAAAAGCTATACACAATATTCAAATTTAGCCATGGATTACAATTAAAACCAGATTTTAAAATACACTGTCGAGAGGTCTACCAACAGGAGGCGAATCACAGAAACTTCACCCACGATATTACAAATTGTACACCTTTTAATGATTTGGTCTGACAATTTGGTTAACATTTAACGTTAGATACTTACTAACCAAAGTAAATCTCTAAACAGATTTTTTTTAAGATGCAAACATTGACAGATTCAAAACCTTCATATAATTTATATTTCATATTGTTAATTTGTTACACAAGTTTAACAATTTGTTTTCACCAAAAAAAATCAAATCTCTGCTCTCCACTCCAATGCAATTTCAAATTGCCTTTTTGAAAATCCTGTTCAGCTTCATTTATTTTTATTTCCCTTGTCTTTGATCAGATTTCAAATCCCAAGGCAACTAACGTTTTTCGAATCCTGATTAAAAGGTCATTGATCTAAAGTGTTAATGACTTCTCTCTCCACAGATGCAGCCTGACAGGAGTATTTCCAACATTATGTTTTGTTTTTATTTCAGCTTTGCTCAATTAGTAGCCATCTAACACCACAGTCTAATGCTTGCAGTTCAACAAGTATGGCTGCAGTACATAATCAATTCACCACTCCAGTGCACTAAGTGATCACTGTATTGGTGATGTCACTTTTGGGAGAAAGGGAGGGCTGCAGATGCTGGAGATCAGCGTAGAGAATGTGGTGCTGGAAAAGCACAGCTGGTCAGGTAGCATCAGAGGAGTAGGAGAATTGGCCTGTCCAAAGTTCTACCCTCAACCCCTTTAAAAAACAGATTAATCAGAAAGTCATCCCTTTGTTGTTTGGAGAACTTTCTGTACACAAGACATCTCCCCTATCAGAATGCTTTTCAGTCATTATAGCCATAATATGCATAACCAAGACATTTTAGATGTAATATGAAGTCGTAAGTACAACACATACTTTAAGTGATTTTTTTAATGAAAAAAAATCACCCATAGATTCACTGATTTATTAATGTCCTACAGGGAACAAAGATTTGGAACCCTATCACGGCAACCACTGGAAGACATGTCAGAGTGATGACATGGATATCACCATTATACATGGGGACACCTCCCATCATGTATGCAGCAGGTACTCATGTGCCTGGCCGACGTTGTCTATCTCATACGCTGCAGGGCAGGCAAGGAAATCCTGAGGCGAGATTGGCGAGACCGAGCAGTTGCTACAACAACGGATGAATGGGCACAGCGCAACGATCACCAGGCAGAGTGTTCCCTCCCAGTCGGGGAACACTTCAGCAGTCCAAGACATTCGGCCTTGGAGCTTGGGGTAGCCATCCTCCAAGATAGACTTCGGGACAAGCAACAACGCAAAATGGCTAAGCAAAGGCTGATAGTCAAGTTCGGTACCCATGGGGATGGCCTCAACCAGGACCTTGGGTTCATGTTACACTACAGGTGATCCCACTCCACTATACATACTCATACACAAGCAAGCACACATTCCTAAATACTTACGCAGACCGTCTCTCTTGCACAAGCTCTCTCTCATATGCACACACACCCCCACACCTTCTCATAGGCTTGTACACATGCAGCACATGTTTATGGGGTGAATTTGTATTTGCAGAGTTACATTTTATTTTGCTCAAAAACTGCATAAATTCATGTAAGATTCTTTAGGCCCCACTTCAGAAACAGAACCAGTCTTGTCTCAACAAATGGGACAAGACAGACTTTAATCTCACACCTTTAATGCATTGTCTGAGCTGAGACACCACCTCCTGTTAGAAAAGCTAAAGCTAACTTAAAATATAACTTAAAAACTTTTAAAGTGGCCTAAATCACCTGGACCAGATGAACTGCACCCCAGAGTTTAAAGGAGATAGCTGAAAAGATAGCAGAGGCATTAATGGTGATATTTCAGGAATTGCTAAAATCAGGGAGGGTCCCAGAGGATTGGAAAATCACTAAAATGACATACCTGTTTAAAAAGGGAGTCAGGCAAAAGACAAAATTACAGACCGATTAGCCTAACCTCAGTCACAGGTAAGCTCCTGCATTGTGAAGGATGAGATTTCTGAATACTTGGAAGTACATGGTAAAATAGGGCGAAGTAAGCACGGTTTCATCAAGGGAAGATCAGGCTTGACAAATCTACTAGAATGCTTTGAGGAAGTAATGGCCAGGTTAGACCAAGGCGAACCAATGGATGTTAACTATCTGGACTTCAAGACGACCTTTGACAAGGTGCTGCATAGCATTATGTATGAGAAGGGCTCATGGTGCCACAGGCAAGGTGCTAGCATGAATAGAAGTTTGGCTGTCTGGCAGAAAGCAGAGAGTGGGGATAAAAGGGTCCTTCTCAGGATGGCAGCCGGTGACAAGTAGTGCTCCACAAGGCTCAGCGTTGGAACCACAACTTTTCACTTTATACATTAATGATCTAGATGAAGGAACTGAGGGCATTCTGACTAAGTTTGCAGACGATACAAAGATAGACATTGAGGTGGTAGGGAGGCTGCAGAAGGATTTGCACAGGTTATGACAGTGGGCAAAGACGTTGCAAATGGAGTACAATGTGAGAAAGCATGAGGTCATGCACTTTGGTAGGAAGCACAGAGACATGGACTATTTTTTAAAATGGGGAGAAAATCCAAAAGTCTGAAGTGCAAAGAGACTTGGGAGTTCTAGTCCAGGATTCTCTCAAGGTAAACTTGCAGGTTGAGTCAGTAGTTTCAAAGGCAAATGCAATGCTGGCATTTATTTTGAGAGGACTGGAATATAAAAGCAGGATGCACTTCTGAGCTCTAGTCAGGCCACAATTGCAAGTATTGTGTGCAGTTTTGGGCCCCATATCTCAGGAGAGGTACTGGCCCTGAAGTGTGTTTAGAGGAGATTCACAAGAAATACCCAGGAATGAAAAGCTTAATATTTGAGGACTCTGGATTTATACTTGATGGGATTTAGAAGGATATGGGGAGGATCTAATTGAAACATACAGAATACTGAATGGCCTGGACAGAGTAGATGTTGGGAAGATGTTTTCATTTGTAGGTGAGACTAGGACCCAAGAGCATAACTTTAGATTAAAAAGGAAAAGACCTTTTAGAACAGAGATAAGGAGAAATTTCTTTAGCCAAAAGAGGGGAGAATCTATTGAATTCATTGCCACAGAAGGCTGTAGAGGTCAGGTCATAAAGTTAAAAATCACAACACCAGGTTATAGACAGAGATAGGTTCTTGATTATCAAGGGGATCAAGGGTTACATGGAGAAAGCAGGAAAATGAGGTTGAGAAACCTGTCATGATTGAATGGCATAGCATACTCAATGGGCTGAATAGAGTCCATCTGCTCCTATGTCTTATGGGCTAAATGTACTGTCCATGACCAATGTACTGCAGAATCATTGTGGAGAATCAGTCCCATCTTCATACTGAAGATAGTGAGCATAGTGTTGTGTTCCAATATTTTGAATGAGATAGAATTAGAACAGATCTAGCAGTTTAAAAACAGGAAATCAATGAGGTAGAGTTAGCTATCAGCAGAACTGTAGTAAACCACAAACATGTAACCTAATAGTCCAACATATCCTTCAACCAGGAACAGCTTCAAGCATACTCAAAAGTGAAGTGTCAATTGCTGAAACTACATAGGTCTATTCACATGCTAAACTGCAAAACCAGCGTTCTGAAGAGCAAAAAGATTAAAAATAAAATCAAATTTCTGTACCCATAAACAGTGACGAGACAATTAAATACATAACTAAAAGGAGGCAGCTGCCAAACATCCCATCTCCAGTTATGGTGAAGAAAAGCACATCAAGGCAAAAGACAAGTCTAAAATTATGAGCCCATCTTCAACCAGTCGTCACTTTCATCACAGATACTAGTTTTCAAACAAATTCTCTTCATTCCACATCATATCAGGAAATAGCTGAAGGCACAGGATACATTAAAAGGCCCTGAAAACAGCATGTGCCTGAATTAAGAAACTGCCAAGGTACTCAGTTCACAAAAATGTGACAAATCCAATCTGGACAATTATTGAACCAGTCTTTCTCAAATAAGCAAAGCCATGCAAGTTGTCAGCAACAATTTTTTTTATTTCAAAAATATACTTTATTCATAAAATACTTTTGATGATCTGTACAATTGGTCATGCCATACATATGTAAACATTCCATTTCTTTGCATACAGAGACAGAGTAATCATTCATATATACAGGTCTGTACGATTACTATCCACATATTTAGCTGGGGGGGGGTCAGCAGAGCCCCCTTACTGCATCGGCCCCTGTGCTTAGGCAGGCAGATGTTACACGGTGGTCTTTCCCCACCATGCCTTGGCACCAGCTGCCCCAAACTTCAGCACGTCCCTCAACATGTAGCCCTGGACCTTGGAATGTGCCACTATGCAACACTCAGTCAGGGTCAACTCCTTCAGCTGGAAGATCAACAGGTTTCAGACCACCCACAATGCCATCAAGCGACACTCAGGAACAACTTGTTCACTTATGTTGATCTTGGGCTCTGCCAAGGCCACTTAGCTCCAGACACATTACAGTCTTGTTTCAAGCGTAGACATTTTTATAATCATACTTGCCAAGGCTAATGGAATCCTGTTTTTTATAACAACAGGACTACAACACAATGGAGTAGAATTCATGTTTCAGGTGCACAGAAACCCAATTAGATCAAACCTGGACTTCTAATAGCAGCTGTTAGGGAGATACATTGCGATTGGAGAGAATGTGGTGCTAATAATTTACATGAATTATACTTGTTTATTAAACTTTTAAACTACAAAGACAGACAAAATAACAGATTTGTGCTCATTCATATTAAGTTAACTAAAATCTTGATAACTTTGAATAAACAAGGAAAGATGAACTAAATACAGATTAGAGTCTCTAGGATTTATGGACGATTCAAAAACAAAAGAGTCAGTTCCTTCTGAGGTGAATTAAGAAAAATGTCTGCATGTAAAGAGCAGAAATCTGGAAAACTCCCATAAAAAGGAACTCATGCTAGGTCATTAAACAATTTCAAAATGAAGATCTTGTTAACGTCGAGCACTGAGAAATATAGGCATATATGTGTTGCATATCACCCAACCAAAAGTTACAAGGATGCAAACCAAGTATTGGAAAATGTAGATAGATGCTGGACAACAAGCACGGACAGAGTGAGCTGGAGAATTCTAACTATAATTCCATGATTTAAGTAACTGATCAGGCTTTAGCAACTAAATGATCTATTCTTACACTCCATTTAAATTCCCCAGCTGTCAAGTTAGAATTTGAAACATGAATCATTCGGCCTCTGGATTCCTATGTCAGTAACATAATTTATTAATTATTCTGTCTGCAGTACAAATCCGCAAATGCGTTTGGTAATTTTTAGAGAAAAAAAAAACTGAAGCAGTAACGGGAGAAGGATCAATCTGTCCCCGTCTCTGCAATTTATCGAGGTTAATCCAGGTCAAATAACTGCAATCCTATTGACTACACAGTCTGACAGTGACAGTGACAGGGACAGGGACAGGCCCAGGCCCAGGCCCAGCCCCTGCTCTGCGTTTATTGGACATTTTGTCTGCCAATCACCACAGCACCCGAAACTGAAACATTCCTCAATTTAAACTGCGAAAATTTTATTATCAAAATACAGAGCAAAGACGACAATATTCCTGCTCACCCCAGCCCGGCGCATTAGGTCCGTCGGAATCACAGTTTCCATTTCCTCAGCCCCTTTGGCCAAAATCACCAGCGCACGCTTGGCCGCCATTTTGGAACAGGTGCTGTCTTCCTCGCCTGCGCGGTGCATCATAGGAGCTGGGCTACCACTCCCGAGTCCGGCCATAACACACCGCGCCGCAAATTCAAAACAGCTGCACTGCAGTACTGACAGCCTCAAAAGTACAAACAGAAACTTCTAGAAACGTTAAGCACGTCTGGCAGCATCAGTGAGGATGTAAACTGAGAAAGAGATTTAACGTTTCAAATCAATGACCTTTCATTAGAATTGATCCATTGAGCTGCAACAATATCTCAGTTTCTCCCTCTAGAGATGTTGCCTGATCTTCTGACATTTCGTGTATTTATTTCAAATTTCCAAATCGCAGAATGATACATCACTACTTCAAAAATCTGTTGTATCTGGTCACAATATCATTGTCATTGGCAGATTCTAACTCTCACCAAAACCCTAACATGAATTGCCCAATTAGCACAATCATAATCCTGAAATTTACACAGTAAACTTCACAATTCTAAATCCTAACCAGTAGTCACTAATTCTAACAACTAACTCTAACCCAATATAGTGTTGCAGGGAGTGATGCAATGTTAGCAGCATGACTATAGTACTAATGATCAGTGATGCTACAAATAGTCACTCCATTTTGGACAAAATAGATACAGGAGACCAAATTTCAACTTACACTATGTTCATTCATTTACAGCATGTTAAAATCAAGCTTTGAGATTTTCCACTTATGGGGACGAAACCTCAATATAAGGTAGTCATCAAGGAACCAAAAAAGGAATTGAGAATAACTTGGTTACCCAGAGAGAGCTAATAATATAGAACACTACCTCTGGGAATGATTATAAGAGGGAGCTAGATATGAGTATGAGAGAGAAATGAACAAGTTTTAGCATGGAGCATAAATAGTGGCCCGAATTGTTGAGGCCAGATGTCCCTGTGGAGCATTTTCCATGTAATGTTTGTAACTGCCAAATCATTTTAGAATAATCTTTGGGCAAATGTTATATCCAACATAAGAATGTTTACAATATTCATTGCACTTTAGAATACCCTCTTTAGGTAGCGTTGTATCAGCTTTTTGGACTAATACTTTTTTGGACTAGCTGTAACTTTACTATTAATATCTCCCTGTGCCTGACAGTTCTTCTTCCAATGACATCATGTCAGAATCTTGTCCCATCATCAAATTACCATAAACCTTCTATGTTGACCTCAGTGGAAGTGATTGAGCTTATGATGTAGAATTTGTAATTCATCCAGTAAAGGTGTTATAACATTTTCATGTAAAGAGAGTTATCAAGTTATACAGCAAGGAAACGGACCCCTTCGTCCAACTCATCCTTGCCGACCAGATATTCTAAACTGATCCCATTTGCCAACATTTGGCCCAAATCCCTCTAAACCCTTCCTATTCATGTACCCATCCAGATGTCTTTTAAATGTTGTAATTGTATCAGCCTCCACCACCTCCTCTGGCAGCTCATTTCAAACACATACTGCCCTCTGTGTGAAAAATATACCCTTCAGGACCCTTTTGAATCTTTACCTTCTCACTTTAAACCAATCAATGGTGTGCCGCAAGGATCTGTTTGGGGCCACTGCTGTTTGTCATTTTTGTAAGTGATCTGGAGGTCAGCATAGAAGGATGGATTAGTAAATTTGCAGATGACACAAAGGTAAGCAGAGTTGTGGATAGTGCCGAAGGATGTTGTGGGTCACAGAGGGACATAGATAAGATGCAGAGCTGGGCTGAGATGTGACAAATGAAGTTTAATGAAGTTTTGGACTCCCTTACCCTGGGAAAAAGACCTTGACTATTCACCTTATCCATGTCCCTCATGATTTTATAAATCTCTGCAAGATCACCCCTCAGTCTCCAATGTTCAGCCTCTCCCCACAACTTAAACCATCTAGTTCAGGCAACATCCTTGTAAATCTTTTCTGAACACTTTCAAGTTTAGCAACTGCTTTCTTATAGCAAGAAGACCAAAACTGAACACAGTATTCTAAAAATGGCCTCACTGATGTCTTGTACAGCAACAACATGACACCCCAACTCCTATACTCAATGCACTGACCAATGAAGGCAAGCATGCCAAACACCTTCTTCACCTCCCCCTCCCCCAAACCCCCCCCCCTCCTCCCCCCCAACCCCCCCCCCCGTTTAACTGTGACACTTTCATGGAACTATGCACCTGCACTCCAAGCTCTCTCTGCTGGCAACATTCCCCAGGACCTTACCACTAAGTGTATAAGTCCTTATCTGATTTGCTTTTTTAAAATGCAGCACCTCTTATTTATCTAAATTAAACTCCATCTTCCACCCCTCAGCCCTTTGGCTCATCTGATCAAGGTCCTGTTGTATTCTGAGATTGCCTTCTTCACTGTCCACTACACCACCAATTCTGGTGTCATCTGCAAACTACTAACCATATGTCTATATTCACAGCCAAAGCGTTTATATAAACAATGAAAAGCATGGACCCAGCATCAATCCTTGCTACACACCGTTGGTCACAGGACTCCAGTCTGAAAAACAGCCCTCTACCACCACATTCTGTCTCCTAGTTTCAAGCCAATTTTGTATCCAACTAGCTAGCTCCCCTGGATTCTATGTGATCTAACCTTGTTAATCAATCTACCATGTAGAACCTTGTCAAACACTTTGCTGAAGTCCATATAGACAACATCTACTGAACTGTGGAATTTATTCAAGGAACAGCTACTGTGGGTCTTTGATAAGTATAAACCTATCAGGCAGGGAGGTAATTGTCAAGAGAGGAAGCCATGGTTTACTAAAGAAGTTGAAGCTCTTGTCAAGAAGAAGAGGAAGTCTTATGTGAGGATGAGGCTTGAAGGCTCATTTAGAGGGCTTGCAAGTTATAAGTTAGTCAGAAAATATCTAAAGAGAGGGCTATGAAGACACAGGAGGGGACATGAGAAGTTGTTGGTTGACAGGATCAAGGAAAACCCAAAGGCTTTCTATAGGTATATTAGGAATAAGAGAATGATTAAAGTAAGATTAGGGCCACTCAAAGATAATAGTGGAAAGTTGTGTGTGGAATCCGAGGTTATAGGGGAAGCACTTACTGAATACTTTTTGTCAGTATTCACATTGGAAAAAGGCAATGTTAGTGAGAATATGGAAATACAGGTTACGAGATTAGAAGGGATTGAGGTGGACAAAGAGGAGGCTTTAGCAATTTTGAAAATCTGAAAATAGCTAACAGCCCAAGACCAAATGGGATTTATCCTCGGATTCTCTGGGAAGACAAGGAGGAGATTGCAGAGCCTTTGGCTTCAATCTTTATGTCATCATTGTCAACAGCAGTAGTGCCAGAAGACTGGAGGATAGCAAATGTTGTTCCCTTGTTTAAGAATGGGAGTCTGGACAACCCTGATAATCATAGGCCAGTGAGCCTTACTTCAGTTGTGGGTAAGGTGTTGGAACATGTTATAAGAGGTGGGATTTATAATCATCTGGAAAGGAATGATTTGATTAAGGATAGTCAACACAGTTTTGTGAAAGGTAGGTTGTGCCTCACTAACCTTATTGAGTTCTTCGTGAAAGTGACAAAACAGGTGGATGAAGGTAAGGCAGTTGATGTGGTGTATGTGGACTTCAGTAAGGTGATTGATAAAGTTCCACATGATAGGCTATTGCACAAAATAAGGAGTTTCAGGATAGAAGGTGATTTAGTGGTTTGGATCAGAAATTGGCTAGCTGAAAGAAGACAGAGAGTGGTGGTTGATGGGAAATGTTCATCCTGAAGCTCAGTTATCAACGGTGTGCCGCAAGGATCTGTTTGGGGCCACTGCTGTTTGTCATTTTTGTAAGTGATCTGGAGGTCAGCATAGAAGGATGGATTAGTAAATTTGCAGATGACACAAAGGTAAGCAGAGTTGTGGATAGTGCCGAAAGATGTTGTGGGTCACAGAGGGACATAGATAAGATGCAGAGCTGGGCTGAGATGTGACAAATGAAGTTTAATGCAGAAAAGTGTGAGGTAGTTCACTTCAGAAGAAATAACAGGAATGCAGAGAACTGGGCTAATGGTAAAATTCTTGGCAGTGTAGATGAACAGAGAAATTTTGGTGTCCAGATACATAAATCGCTGAAAGTTGCCACATATGTTGTATTGGTGTTTATTGATAGGGGGATTGAGTTTCAGAGCCACAAGGTCATGCTTCAGCTGTACAAGACACTGGTAAGGCCACACCTGGAATATTGTGTGTAGTTCTGGTCACTACATTATAGGAAGGATGTGGAAGCTTTGGAAAGGGTTCAGAGGAGATTTAGTAGGATGTTACCTGGTTTGAACGGAAGATCTTACGAGGAAAGGCTGAGGGAACTGAGGCTGTTTTCGTTGGAGAGAAGAAGATTGAGAGGTGACTTAATCGAGACATATAAGATAATCAGAAGGTTAGATATGGTGGACAGTGAGAGCCGTTTTCCTCGGCTGATGAAGGCTAACTCAAGGGGACATAGCTTTAAATTGAGGGGTGATAGATTTAGGACAGATATCAGAGATAGTTTCTTTACTCAGAGAGTAGTAGGGGTGTGGAATAGCCTGCCTGCAACAATAGTAGACTTGCCAACGCTAAGGGCATTTAAATGTGCATTGGACATACATATGGATAGTAATGGTACGGTGTAGAATAGATGGACATCAGATTCATTTTGCAGGTTGACGCAACATCGAGGGCCAAAGGGCCTGTACTGTGCTGCAACATTCCATGTACTGCTCTGCCTTCATCAATCTTCTTTGCCACTTCTTCAAAAAACTCAACCAAGTCAGTGAGACATAATTTTGCAAACACAAAGTCATGTTGACTCCCTTATCAGTCTTGCCTTTCCAAATACACGTAAATCCTTTCCCTCAGAACCGTCTTCAACAACATACCCATCACTAATGTCAGGTTCACTGGTCTATAGTTCCCTGGCTTTACCTTACAACCTTTCTTAAATAATGGCACCAAATTAGCCAACCGCCAGTCTTCTGGCACCTTACCTGTGTCTATCAATGACACAAATATCTCAGCAAGGGGCCAATCATTTCCCTAGCGTCCCACAAAGGTCTGGGATAAACCTATAAGGTTCCGAGGATTTATCCACCATAAGAGTTTTAAGACATCCAGCACATTCTCTTCCATAATATGGGCACTTTTCAAGATACCACTATTTATATCCCCAAGTTCTCTAGCTTCCATATCTTTCTCTACAGTAAACACTAATGCAAAGTACTCTTTTAGTATCTCACTCATCTCCATAGACAGTCTTGCTGATCTTTAACGGGCCCTATTCTCTCTCTAGTTACTCTTTTTCCCTTAATGTATTTGCAGAATCTCTTTGGATTCTCCTTAACTTGCCAAAGGTATGTTATGTCACATTTTTGCACTCCTGATTTCCCCCTTAAGTATATTCCTGCTGCCCTTCTACTCTCTGATAATCTAGGGATTTCCTTGATCCCATTTGTCCAAACCTCCTCCTTTTTTTCTTGACCAGGGCCTCAAATCATCCAGTATTGCCTAAAACTATCAGCCCTGCCCTTCACACTAATAGGAGCAGACTGTCCCTGAACTCCCATTATCATATTTTTAAAGGTGTCCCACTTCCCAAACATTTCTTTACCTGCGAATAGCATCTCCCAATCAACTTTTGAAAGTTCTTGCCTAATACTGTCAAAATTTACCTTACACCAATTTAGAAGTTTAACTTTTAGATCAGGTCTATCCTTTCCATAACTATTTTAAAAGTAATAGAATTATGATCACTGGCCCCAAAGTGCTGCCCCACACACTCCTCAGTCACCTGCCTTATTTCCCAAAAGAAGGTCAAGTTTTACTCCTCTAATAGGTCCATCCACATACTGAATAAGGTAAGTTTGTTGTACATGACAAATTCCTCTCCATCCAAGCCCTATCACTATGGCAGTCCCAGTGTTATGTTTAGAAAGTTAAATGCCCTATTATTATTACAGATATCTGTGATCTCCTTACATATTTGCTTCTCAATTTCCTGCTGACTATTTGGGGGCCTAGAGTACAATCCCAATAAAGTGATCATTCCTTTCCCATTTCTCTGTTCCGCCCATATAACTTCTCTGGACGTTCTCCCAGAAACATCTTCCTTAAGTGTAGCCATAATGTTCTTCCTGACCAAGGTACTGTTGTACTCATAGATAACCTTTCCTCCAGTTGAAATTCTCCCTGATCTCCCACATCCAACAAGAAGAGCACATCATTATGCTAAAAGCCATCTCTGCACCTAAAATAATCTAGAGATCCAGAATATACCCAAAAAATAAATCACTACACACTTTTCTTAAACTGTATTGCCTATTTATTCCAGGTACATATGTATAATCATTATCTGTTTAATATAGTTTCACTATGAATAGTCTCCTGTTAAAGTGCTTCAACACAAGTTTGTATTCAGGTGTTGACATGCTGTGCACAGTGGAGTTTCTCATTCACTGGCCCTCTGTGGTTGTGAGATCTGTTTGCAGCAGTGCACCATATTGGCCACAGAGTGGCATCAGATGTCAAATATAGAGCAGAAGGTTAAAAACTATTGCCACAATCATAATGAGTATTCATTGCTTCTGTTAAAACCAATGACAGAGGAACATTGGACAAGCACATTCATTGTTTATACATTGTCAATATAACAGTTATTTCCAGTGTCAACAATTTGAGAGTATTCTATTATACTCATGATGTGCCTTGTGGAAAGTGGACATTCTTTGGGGAGAAAACAGGTGAGCCATTTGTTATTGAATATCCAACTTTTGATCTGTTTTTGTAGCCACAGGATTAACAGGTTTCTTCAGTTTCAATCAACAGTAACCCATAGAATATTGATCTTGGAGGATTCGGTGAATGTAATATTATTGACTGTAATGAGGTGATGGTTACATTTTTATTTGTTGGAGGTGCTACCAAAATACCACCAAACCATCTCCTGTCCCATCAAAGGTCTGAACATCCTTGACCATTAACGTACAATCATCAAAGATGCCTGCTGCTCCATCCACCATCTGCAGTTTGGAAAATCAGATCACTCCGCTGTGATCCTCCTATCAGTTTACAAGCAGAAATTGAAGCATGAGGACCCAGTATAGAAAGTTGTGCAGTGTTGGTCTGAGGCACTGCTTAGGGTCAATGGACTGGCCCATACTCAACAACCTAAACAACTGTAGGGAATCTAATCTAATCTAACCTAATAAAAGTATGTCACCACCATAACAAACCTTATTAGTAAGTATATAGATGACTGCGGGCCAAAGAAATTAATCTGAACCGGAAACCACGGATGAGCCAAGAGATTCACTCTCTACTGAAGTCCAGGTTTGAGGTGTACAAGGTGAACAACCCTGACCTATACAGAAAATCCAGGTACGATCTTCATTAGGACATTGAAGACAATAAGTGGCAATACCAAACTAAGTTTGAGACCCAGACCAACCACATGGACACCCGTCATTTGTGACAAGGCTTACATGACATAACAAGCTACAAAGTGATAGTACATCCCTAACCAATGAACACAATACATTTTTCACTTGCTTTAAAGAGAAGGTCTGTGAAACAATGTCACCTATCCCAACAGCCTCGGGTGCACCTGTACACATGGCTACACCTGCACCTATACCCAGATGTTAGATCAGCTCTCTTGCAAGCAAACCCACAGAAAGCGGCTGGCCCTGATGGACTCCCCAGCCGTGCACTCAGATCCTGTACAGACCAACTGCTGGGAGTATTTGCTAACATCTGTAACCTCTCCTTACTACTATCTAAAATCCCCACCTGTTTCAAGAAGACCGCCATTATCCCAGTGCCAAAGAAATATCATGCATTATGCCTCAATGACTACCATGCAGTAGTCAGACCTCTATAAGTGCTTCAAGCGGTTAGTCATGGTTCACATCAACTCCAGGCCACCAAATTGCTTAATCCTTTGCAATTTAGCTACCGGCGCAAAGGTCTACAGCAGATGCCAACGCCCTGCCCTGAACTCATCCCTGGAGCATCTGGATAACAAAGATACCCACATCAGGCTCCTACTTATTGTCTACAGTTCCGCCTTCAACACCATAATTCCAGGAGAAAGTGAGGACTGCAGATGCTGGAGATCAGAGCTGAAAATGTGTTGCTGGAAAAGCGCAGCAGGTCAGGCAGCATCCAAGGAGCAGGAGAATCGACATTTCGGGCATTCCTGAAGAAGGGCTCATGCCCGAAACATCGATTCTCCTGCTCCTTGGATGCTGTCTGACCTGCTGCGCTTTTCCAGCAACACATTTTCAACACCATAATTCCAACCTAATTCATCTCTCAACTCCAAATCATAGGATCGGCTTTCCCTCTTTAACTGGATCCTCGACTTTCTGAACCATAGACTGCAACCAATAATAGGCATCAACACCTCCACCACATTGCTGTCCCACAAGACTATGTCCTAAGCCCCCTAATATACTCGTTATACACTCACAACTGTGTGGCCAAATTTTACCCCAAATCCATTTATAAGTTTGCTGATGACACCATCTTTGTAGATTGGACCTCAAACAACAACAAGACAGAGTACAGGAAAGTCATTGAGTGCTTAGTAGCATGGTAGAAAGACAATAACCTCTCCATCAATGTCAGCAAAATAAAGGAGCTGATCATTAACTTCAGGAAGTGGAGTGGAGGGCACACCCCCATCTGCATCAATGGTGCTGGGGTGAAAATAGTCAAGAGCATCAAGTTCCTGGGACTGATGATCATCATAGAGTCATAGAGTCATAGAGATATACAGCATGGAAACAGACCCTTCTGTCCAACCCGTCCATGCCGACCAGATATCCCAACCCAATCCAGTCCCACCTGCCAGCATTCAGCTCATATCTCTCCAAACCCTTCTTATTTGTATACCCATCCAAATGTCTCTTAAATGTTGCAATTGTACCAGCCTCCACCACTTCCTCTGGCAGCTCATTCCATGCACGTACCATCCTCTGTGTGAAAAAGTTGCCCCTGAGGTCTCTTTTCTATCTTTCCCCTCTCACCCTAAACCAATGCCCTCTAGCTCTGGACTCCCCGACCCCAGGGAAAAGACTTTGCCTATTTACCGTATCCATGCCCCTCTTAATTTTGTAAACCTCTATAAGGTCACCCCTCAGCCTCTGACGCTCCAGGGAAAACAGCCCCAGCCTGTTCAGCCTCTCCCTGTAGCTCAAATCCTCCAACCCTGGCAACATCCTTGTAAATTTTTTCTGAACCCTTTCAAGTTGCACAACATCTTTCCAGTAGGAAGGAGACCAGAATTGCACGCAATATTCCAACAGTGGCCTAACCAATGTCCTGTACAGCTGCAACATGACCTCTAAACTCCTGTACTCAACACTCTGACCAATAAAAGAAAGCATACCAAACTGTTCCCAAGAGTAGCATTTAACACAGATATTCAAGTGTGGCTCAGTGAACAGCACTGCTGCCTCACAGCGCCAGGGACTCAGGTTTGATTCCAGCCTCAAGTGACTGTCTGTGTGCAGTTTGTACATTCTCCCCATGTCTGTGAGTTTTGTCTGGGTGCTCCAGTTTCCTCCCACAGTCCAAAGGTCTGCAGGTTAGGTGAATTGGGCATGCCAAATTGCCCATAGTTTCCAGGAACATGCAGGCTAGGTGGATTGGCCATTGGAAATGCAAGGTTACAGGGAATAGGGGATCTGGGTGGCATGCTCTTCAGAGGATCAATGTGGACTTGATAGGCCAAATTGCCTGCTTCCACACTGTAGGTGATTCTATGTTTTGAAAAGCATCTCATCAATGGAGATACCCCTGCATTTCACGTCAGTCACTAACGTTCATTTGGACAGCATTGCCTGTGACTCATTCACAGCTTGAAGAATGTGTCAGTAAGCTTCAGGCAGTAATAGTGAGTGTCGTAGATGTGGGACGGTAGAGTGTGGGTGCAAATGTTCTGGTCGTTTTGCCCTTCACTGTTTTATTGAGCTAATTTCAAAGTAAGTGATGACGTCAGGGTTTAACCCTTTTTTGGACCTTGCAGCATCCCACATTAAACAGCACAAATCCAGGAGAATAAAATTTCAATATTAGATATTGATTGATGAGCAAAATTTACCTTCCACTGTCCCATGAACCATTCCCAGGACAAGTACACCATGGGTTAGATACAGAGTACCACCCCTTCTATACTGTCCCAGTGCCTCCCCCACTTCAGACACAAAAATTATTTTTGTTCAATTTCAAGAGCTATCCTACAGCAATTGATCATTTTTTAAATAAACTCTCTCAGCTCCCTCTCTGTGAGTAGGGAAGTGAACCCTAAACCAAAAAGGACCCAAGTATCATCTCAAGTCTGTTCCGAACCTACTGATTTAAACTACAAGCACTAGTGACCTGGAGAAAG